>NW_014577382.1:0-16101 GCF_000485595.1 Priapulus caudatus
TTTACTTCATATCTGTTCGATGCTTATTCAGCGCGCAGCCTATGGACGGCACTACTGTTGATCAACACTTTAAAGCACATGTTAAAGAGTGCGCTTTTGCCAAGGAAGTCGAATAATTGAGTTTTTATGCGTAATGAAAACTGTTATGCATGCTGCTAGCATGTTTGTTAGCGTCACATGCATGCTCAAATAAACATTTAATATCAATGTTTTTATGTAAACATGTACATATCTTGTGTACATATTCATGTATTACATAAAATACACCTAATTTTACAACACATTGGGTGTCAAAAAATTAGATAATTATCTTCGTTTTACTCTATTGTGGCACTAGCTAACCCTCACAGTGTAAAAATATCTTAACTTTAATGCTTGCATTTACCCTAACCCGTTCTAACACTACGTCATCAACCGCATGAAGCGAACGATTGATTTCGTGTTTTGGGGGCTCCTTTTTCGAGACGATATTCAGCTCGTGAGTTATTCCACCTTTGAATTCGATATACCCGTAATAAGGAAAGGGTCGAAATCATTCATCTAAAATTTCAAGTCGATACGTCTCTCTTCTGCTCCTTTAAAGCCACATGTTAAAGAGTGCGCTTTTGCCAGAAGGAAGTCGAATAATTGTAGTTTTTATGGTAATGAAAACTGTTATGCTAGTGCTCTAAGCATGTTTTAGTCACATGCAATGCTCCAAATAACATTTATACATTTTTTTTATGTAATAGTACATATCCGTGGTACATATTTGCCATGTATTTACATAAAATTCACTAATTTTAACACACATTGTTGGTGTCAAAGAAATATATAATTATCTCGTTTCTACTCTATTGTCGGCACTACTAACCTAACAGTGTAAAATATCTTAACTTTAAGGCTTGCATTTACCCTAGACGCCTCGTTCTAACACTTACGGCAATAACCGCAATGAAGCGAACATTGATTCTGTGTTTTGGGGCCTCTGTTTTCGAGACGCGATATCTCAGGCTCGTGGAGTTATTCCACCTTTGAAATTCCGATACCCGTATAAGGAAAGAGGGTCGAAATCATTCATGTAAATTAAGTCGATACGTTCTCTTCTGCTCCTTTAGAGGCTAATAAGCATAAGCCTCCGAGATTGTTCAACCGTGCACTACTTCGTCTCTAGAAAAGGCCTTTTTTGGCATTTTTTTTCGCCGAAATTCGGGCAGTAAGAGGTGGGCAAATAATTAGCCATTGTTGCAGCAATTGGATGCCTCGTGGACGTGGACCGAAGGGGGACATTAGAAGAAAATTATTTTTGTTTTGTATTCGTGCAGATTTCCAGTCAGGTGGCGTAGTGCAGAGAGCGACCGGTTTCGTGTTGTGTTGTGTATGAAATGTGTCCAGACAACTTTTCAGAAAATCGGCGATCATAGAGCTGGCAAAAGTTTTCGAGCGGAGCATAGAGCATGAATCTGTAGTTATTTAACATGAATAAAGTGTATGTTGTGTAAGCGAAGTAACAGTGTGAGTATTTTTAATTAATAATCTGTTCGCATGCTTATCAGGCCTGGAGGCCTATGGACCCCCCGGCCCCAAAAAAACTTAACCTGTTGATCAACACTCTAATCTGAGTCCAGCATGGTGGCCTTAGTGCTGGCCATCTGTTGTGGTACCCTCGTCTAGCTTTTCTCTCACAGAGGGCAGCACGCAAACATCAGCAAATTAAAGCAACTGCATGCAGGCCGCTTCCACGCTCAGGAATAAACACACACACACACACACACACACAGACACACAGGCACAACACCACCACACAACAGACACAGCCCACACACACACAACACAATCGGCATCACAGAAGCGTACCGGTTGCGGTCAAGCTATGCGTGTACGTGTCGCTAATATCACTGTTGAGATTGTATGTCGGACGCGTAGCCCTAGCGGCTCCTCGTGTTTATTACCTTATTTTTTTATTGAGACGTTCCAGTGCCTGTGGCCTGTAAGCGCTGTTTTCACGTGTAGGCCTACATACTGGCCTGACTTGGGAAAATCATTCAGGTCGGGAAATAGTAGGCGCGAAATAATAGCAGCCCTTTTTTCAGCGGGGGGGGGGTCTGGGCCTGGACTCCCCTTCCCAAGAAAATGTTTGTTACAAAGACTTATTCCATGCATTCTGGTGAAATTTATGCATGTGAATCACAAACTAATGAGCCAACAACTGCACAGTGCAGTTGTTTACAGAACGTTTTTGAAGTGGGGTGTTAACATTTGTTAATGCTCCAGCGTGGCCGATCCAGGATTTCATGGAGGTGAGAAACAGGCGGGGAGTAGAGGTGCTCCTGAATGTTCCTTCATTTGATACTACATTTCAATGTCTGGTGGCTGCAACCAATTAACATCCGCATTATGTATTATACGGTACTGTCATTTTTAGCTGTCCGCTAAGAGTAATTAATCGGTGTCGTGTGTGTGTTCGTGTTGGTGTGTGTCGCCACTAGTTGTTCGCACCGGGCGAAGTCGATTCAGCAGCCACTCGCCTTAGAGCGTCGAGTCAGCAGAGCTCGGCCTAGGCGTCCAGTCAGCAGCAGCTGCCTTAGTGGCGTCAGTCAGAAGCACCGTGCACGAGCGCACTTTATGCAGCATACATGTTACATGCTGGTGACGGTATCCCATCTCCGTGAGTGCCCTCTCGTCTAGTTGTATAGTGTTCGCGCCTTTAGTCGTATAGCGCTGTTTTTTACTGTATCACTCAGAAATTTACCTATTTGAACTGCTCAACGCTATTGCATTTATCAGATTTTTTCAACTGGAAAAACGATATCTTCAGTACATGTATTTGTATTTGAATTTCAATAAAGATTAACTAAATAATAACAATAATAATAACATCCACCGATTACTTTGATCATCGATGGACGAAGTTTCAATGCGAAACCGATTCCCATCATAACAAGCACATATCCATGTATATTTATTAATAAAAATGTTTCTGCACCGACTCAAATGAATTACATATTACATTTCATAAATGCTCCCATTTTGTCATCCCATCACGTAATGTTCTGCCCCTATTTTGAGCTATCGAATAGTTATAAAAAGATTTGCATCGCCTTTTGTCTTTAAGAGCCATGCTAACTGAGTGGCGTATTATAGGTTGAACAGTTATATTTAAATTTGTTAAAATATTCCTTTTTCTAGCAATGTTTTAATACTATTTATTACTCCCAAGTAATTTAAGTAGTTTGTTCCATATTATATTTAATTTTCAGTTGATCATACCATAAAATTGACTCATTTTCATCTATTATATCATTGACAAACAGATTCCTGATAATCCAGTCGTATATTTTACCTACCTTTTCATTTATAATAAAGATTATCATTTCCCAGATAGATTTCCGCCAGTAGCTTTGGGTAACTATCTACATTTTTACATTGTAATTTTCTGCCATGCTGTTAAAACATCTTTCCAAAAACAGTTGGATATTGTTTTCTATTGCTTTATTTATTCCGAATTCCCTAGTAGTGTCCAATCAATGCATACTTTTGAAAAAATTGACATGAAAAGATCCTTGCCATATTCCATTTTTGGTTAATAGGCGTCTAGTTCAAGCTATTTCAGGAGGGATATAAATGTCTATGTCAGAAGCCGTAAACCACTCCATTTTGGTAATTCCTGGATATATTTTATAACCTGGTCCAGCAAGTGCAGCATATGCCAGCAAGCCAGAGGACGCAGAGTTCGACGAGCCGCGCTGACCATATAGCTTCAACCCGCCTGGTAAGTCCTGGTACGGAACCCTATTCTACGGCAGGTGATGAATACTAATCGTCAGTTGATTACTACTCAAGTTTCCCTTCGCTCAAGAAAAATTGGCGGCAGAGCCACGAGTCAGGCCCATCGTGAACATAATTAAGAGTATCTTCGCTGAATCCAGGATACCTGAGACCGTAATATACGCGATAACGGTCCATCATTTGATGGTCAAGCTTACAAGGTTTCGCCGAGAAGTGTGGTTTGACCATGTAAAGCAGCGAGACCTCATTACCCGCCAGTCAAACGAGCTGTTGAGCGGCCAGTAGCAGACCTCAAACACGTCTCTTGACTAAAGCCAGAGCAGCAGACAGGCAATGTTAGTAGTGCTCAGTCTACACCGATAGACCATGCAACCTCCGTCCGCAGCTGAACTGTTGAACGCGAGAGGAGCAATGAAAGCGAACCCCCCCCCCACGAGGATATCAAAACGCACCCAAGTAAGGTGCGACCATGCAGAGGCTTTTACAGCGGCACAGGCATCTGCAAAACGGCATATTATGACGAGAAGGCCGGAGAAAGCCTGGCCCCCGCTTATCAGAGGAACAAACCCGTTCGGATACAAGAACCCAGACATCATGGCCAGTGGCGTCCAGGAATAGTCACTGAGATGCCGTCAGAAAACGCTCGTATAAGGTCACACACGCCCTCTGGTGTTACATTGAGGAGGAACCGGCGTCACATAGGGAGACGTGTGCCAGGAGGCGAAACCACAGTCACTTGGGACAGGTCAGTAAAAACTGAAAATAATATGAACACCATTCACAAATACTCTACTACGTACTTTCAATTACACAGTCCAACTGTTGCATCACTGTATATCAACTTTTCCTTCATAAAAATCTATCTGAAAAAACTACCGCCGAACGTCACTGCACCTCGCTCGCTGCAGTGTGCTGTGACGCTATAATAATATATATAACGCTATATATATATAATCAAGAGTGCATAATAGAGAATCTTTTGAAGACCATACGATTTTCAAGGTAACTTGGTGGTGCATATGATAAGGGAGAATCATTAGACGAAAACAAGGTAAAATGGAATAATCTTATTCACGATATTGATAGAATATTAACAAGTTGAAAACTATGGTCAAAACGCTGTTAAAACCATGTCATAATCTTTTCTCGATGTGCGCAGCCCTGATATATCATTATCATGCGTTACATCACACCGCAGCGGCGAGTGGCGGGATGTTTGGTTAGTTTTTATGAAGAAGTTGATTACAGTGACTCAGCAGTGGAATTGTAATTGAGAGGTACGGTAGTAGTGGCCTATATTTGGGAATGTGTGTTCATATTATTTTCAGTTTTGACTGACTCTGTCCCAAGGCCTGTGAGGCGAACCTCTTAGCGCCTGCCCCGATATCTCGTGCACCTATCAGCGATCCTGAGACAGCACAGAATGGATACGCAGAGCAAACCAAGTACAGTCCACGGAAATGCGTCCGTTTCGCTACAGGATGCCGGAACCAACTGCCATCCAGTGGATGATGATAATAGTGTCTTCCCAGCGAGGCTGTGGCTCCCACCTATCTACGCGACCGAGGTAGAGCAGTCATTCCACCCAAAAGGGTGTTGACATGTAAAGATGATTTGAAGTTATATTCAAATAACATTGAGTAGTTCATTTTGTGTTATATGTTACTACTGTTGTGTATGTACTTGTATGTTAATAGTGATTACGTCTGTTCATACCCATTAGTTAATGGTTTTATAGCTGGTTACAATCCTGTATACACGTAAAATCCGCCAACTTATCTTCGTCGGGCCAGAACAAGCAGACAATCCAACGCGAATTTGTAATCACTGAAATGCACCTAGTCAATAGCGATATCAATTAGGGCTCCGCTCAGCCTTTGATCCAATCAGACGGTCCTCCATAATGCTTCTAAAAGAAAGGGTGTTCATATCATGTTACTGAAACATAGTGCTCAATTGGTACTCGAAGATGGCCAGCACGTCCCCGCATAGCACTGGGGGTGCGTGCGAGGCAGAAGGGGGGGGAAGGGACGAGTGCTACCTGCGGTGTGGATGAGTAGAACGTGAAAATAAATGGCTATGTTTTAATTGATTCCGTCTTATATATTATGACAAGATATTGTTACAGATTATCGATTATTTGTGCGTGAGTGTGAGGTGTGTGTTGGTGTGTTTGTGTGTGTGTGTGTGTGTGTGTGTGTGTGTGTGTGTGTTGTATGCGTGCATGCGTGCGTGCGTGCGTGCGTGCGTGCGTGCGTGTGTGTGTGTGCATTTTCTTCTCCCTCTCACCTTCTCTCTATCTCTGCCTCTTCTTTTTTTTCTTTATTCTAAAAGTGCAATATCTGAAAAATGCGTTTTCGCTTGCAGTTTCCTTGCTTCATGTCTTTGTTGCAATCTAGCCTTTATACGTGATCATGCATGCACGGTTATCGAAATGTGGTTGATTCCTAAACTCGGTCAACCTTACCTAAAATTCATACATTTTTACAAATATTATCGTGCCATTGAAAACATATGAAACCAGGGAAAACACATTTGCATTGCCTCCGACAGCTCAGCTTTGATCAGACACTTGCTCTATTCGCTACTGCAGCTCGTATACACATCAAAGTTAACGCTTAAGATAATCGCTGGACTCGTCAAACGGAAGACATAGTCTTTCTTCAAATATGGCGTAAGCTTAAATCGTACAAGTATCGTACAAGTGTCGTAATTCGTACAAGTGTCACGAGAATATGGGGTAAACGAATTTAATATGTACTTGAATATGAAACAGATAATTTGCCAGATAGGTCGTTCGGCGGATGAGAGGGATCATGGATAAACAGACGGATATACAGATAAAGCAAAGGTTAAAGAAACATAAGAATGGCTAATTGCACCCTTCATAGCGGCGTTTACCTTGCTAGATACCCTAAGCGTAAAACCAAATTCAACCCTAACGCCCTCTCACTGTGCCTGTCTGTCTGCATGTCTGTCCGTCCGTCTATCCGTCGGTATGTCTATCCGTCCGTCCGTCGTTCCCTCCTCCCGTCCGTCCGTCCATCAATCTATAGGGAAACTGTGGCCCGAATACAACTCTACGGGTAACCTACAAGCTAGGCCTTATTTTAATTTTAACGTGGGCCGTTACGATTTATCATATCAAACTGTTCACAGCTATTCGCTCTCTCGCTCTTCTCTCTCTCTCTCTCTCTCTCTCTCTCTCTCTCTCTTCATCATTCTTGCTCGCTCATTTTCTCTCTTCCTCTCCCTCTCCCCTTCTCTCTCTCGGCCTCTCTCTAATACTCTTTACTATAAAAGTACAATTTCTGCAAAATACGTTTTCGTTTGCTGTTTCTTTGCTTCATTTCTTTGTTACAATCTAAGCCTTTATACGTGATCATGCATGCATGGTTATCGAAATGTGGTTGATTCCTAAACTCGGTTAACCGTGCCTGAAATTCATACATTTTTACGAATGTTACCATGCCAATGGAAAAAATATGAAACCGGGGGAAACACATTTGAATTGCCTCCGACAGATGGCAGCAGCATGTAGGTGAGCTTTGATCAAACAGTCTTGCTCTGTTCGATTAGAGCATATAAATCATATAAATCACGTTGATTTATATGCTCTGGTTCGATACTGCAGCTCAGTTCATATCCGCATCAATGAAAGGTAATAGGCGCCAGGTAAAAACAACGCCAGGGATAGTCGCTGGACTCTCCATGCGGAAGACATAGCCTTTCTTCAAATATGGCGTAAGCTTGAATGTTCGCACACGAAACGCGGGCTGCGTGAGATTACCCTGACTAATATTCAGACGAACGACATGAACCGTTTCCGCAGCTGTATTACGAAATAGGAATACGAGATTACATATGGTTAGATGAGTCCCCTGTGATATTTGCCACGATATTGCAGCGTAAATATATACATGCATGCGTTTTCGCATGATGCGTGCTAAATGAGACGAGCGATGATTATATGCGCTTTATAAAGGTGTTGTTGGGTAATTCAATTCAAAAAAAAGTTATTAGTAATTATGTGTATTCTAATGTTACGATGGTGGTAGGCGTTGTCTATAAATGTTTGCGAATGTCTAAGTATAACATGTAACTTTTAATTGTTATCACTTTCTTTGGTATTTTGTACCGTTTGTTAACCGCTATCACGTAGGTATCACGCCAGTCAAACATCAAACCACCCCAGATTGAGCCAACTTGTTAGATGGTATTATTGCTTATTATTCTTATTAGTAAATAAAGGCAGTGCTATTAATAACATAATACCAGATATGCTGCGTCCGATGTCCTAATGCCCCCGGCTTGTGTGATATCTAGCATTAACCCCACGTTGAGTATCCGCTTCACCATTTAACTAACTCTACCACGCAATCTAATATACCTCTGACCCTGTTAATGCTAGAAAATTGACACTAGCTATGCTGGCTAATCTCGTAGAAAATGTACACTAATAAGGTAAGTGTTAGAAAGCGGACACTAACTAGTGTGATAAGAGCAAGCAAGACCACATTAACTCGGTTGCATACTGCTAGAAAACGGACACTAATAAAGGTGCTTAGTATAATACACCACAAATTGGAACTATTAGAAATACTGCACACAATGTCTGTCAGAGTTGGTTAGTGTTCATTTATCCATTATCAATTATTACAGCTGCCTTTCTTTTTCTTTTTTTACAATGTCCTTTGTTTCCAGAAACACGTATGTACATTACATTATATTATACGTTATACAGAATATCTACAACACTGTGATGGTAACATAGTTCAGTGATGGTACAAACAGGTAAATGGCATAAACAGTTTTACAAAGTAGTGCATATATGAGCGTACTAATTGTACTTCGTTACAAGAAGTTCATAAATGAAGGTAAGCATAGTAGTAGATGTAGGCCTTGAGCATGAAAAGTACAATTTTACTAATAAACTACTGCCTAATAACTACTAATAACTACTAATAACTAATTTTACTGCCTTTCTTCTTGGTCATTACGTGTGTAACAGGCAGCCTAGTAGTGTGATTGCGACTCTGCATGGGCTGTAGGATATATTCATCAGTCGGCGCACGTCCGTCGACTCGTTTTCAACAGTCGGGAGCTTACTCTACTATCGGCGCGTTTTACCGAGCCATTGACACGCGTGAGTTTCGTAGTCAGATAGAGACAGATAGTCAGATAGACAGATAGTCAGATAGAGTAGTTCTTCAGCACGGATATACACATTAGTTAGCTGGCGTGCGAGTTCTTTACGTATATCGTTGGCCATCGTACTCTGTACTAATTATTTTTACCGCGGTTAAATTATTTTTACCGCGGTAAACTTACAGCCCTTTTTCCCAATCAGAAACCTTGTTACGCAGAATGTAACCGCGGTTTAGCATTCTAGTTCATCGTAAATAGTATTATATAGTGTTGCTGTCACTTATCCTTTAGTTATCGCGGTTAAATTATGTGTATTACGGCCTCTGATTGGGTAAAAGGACAATAATTTTACCGCGGATAAATTGTTTCTGAGTACGATGGGCAACCATAGCCGATCGCATGACGCTACAAGTGGTGTCGTATAGCAACACTCGCCCACTAATCATCAAACGTGTTCGAACCATGCACCGATGGATATATGTAAATGATATCCACATCAATGGTCGTAGCACCGTGGAAAACCACGAGGCTCTACTAAAGAAACAAGGAGTTTTCAGTTCGATATTGCAACGCTTCCTTTTTTGCTGTGAGCAGTGGCCGAGAATAACGAGACCGTTTCGAGTGTTTAGCACTTGATATCGCCAAGCAAATATCGACGATTGTTATTTTTCGGTGCTGAGCAAACGTCGGCCATGTTGACGCTGCGGTAGTGGTCACGTGACGGCGTGTTTATTTAGGAAGGACGTTGCACACACACACACACACACACACACACACACACACACACACACACACACACACACACACACAGAAATTCCCCAATTTATAGTATAAGATACTACTTAAGGGCTTTGGGAATTGAAGCACTTAATCATTCCTGTATGTAAATCTAAAACGTAAAGGGGAAAAGCATCATCAAAGAAGTATTATATAATATCACAAAAAGCAACACATTAAGGAGAATTTGGCATTTATTTTCGAAAATTTCTTCACATTTACCTATTATTTTAGATGTTAAACCCCTTATAACTCATTAAATATTCGATATTCGATTAAAAAATCAATGTTATATGAAAGTACAAGACAAAATAAAAAATATAAAAAATTTGACCTCATTTGACCCCACCAAATTGACACCTTCAAAGGTCAAATGCCATTTTTGGCAAACCACAAGGTGATTCGAAAGCCCTGGACCAATTAGTGATAACTTTCTAGGCCTGGTTGCCAGCGTTATAACAAACAAGAGCCGCAGAGCGTCTGGGCTCGATCTGGGTCTGTTGCTAACAGTTATGACACGTACAATTTCAGTCCCGTGCCGTATGACACATTTTGTTAGGCGCAGATATGGCAGATACGCAGTTGCGTACAGCATCATTGTTAGGACAGCGCTCACTATCCCCCCCCCATGCGATTTTGGTTTATTTTATTAAATGAATACTGTGCCTTTCACTTCGAATTTGTGTCATAGATTCACAGCTAACATAATTTTTATCTAAATCTAATAAAGATTTCAACAATGAGCATGGATCTCCAAGTTTAATTTAGAGGGGGCTGGAGTCTTCTCTCTCACCGTCCCTCCCACTCGTCGCCACTCTCCCTCCCCTGCCTTCCCACTAAACGTCCCTTGCCATCTGCACTTCCACACCCTTACCTCCCATCTCCCTCCCGCCTGCCTTCGACCCCTCCCCCTGCTCCCACCTCCCATGCCCCGTTGTACACCATCTCGCACGACCTAAATTTGTACCCCGTTTCCCACTCGCATACACACCGTATCCAACCGTTTTCCCTGTCCCCGTCTAATTTACTACTCTGCTCCTCTCTTTATCTTAGACTTTCTCTCTCTCCTCTTAATTATAATAAAAAAAATAAACCCAGCGGATGATGCCTTTTACTGGCCCCCCTCAAAATAAATACTTTCTTCTAATGCCGCCTGATGTAATAGTCATAGAAATCATAATATATAGTGCACTAATATTTCTATGGTGAACGAGCTTATGTTAGCACAACTGTATAATGGATACGCACGGCCATACTACATGATATACGTTAAGAATCAAGTAAAAGTAAATATTATATATATATGTACTCAGTTATTATTTTATTCGTTTAAGCAGAAGTTACATGAGAATAAAATCTAATTTAAATCTAGGCCTAATAGTTGCGCGAGATGGCGCGTGCGAGTGTAATCAATAATCAAGATGGCCTATCGTTCTGAAATCCTACAGTAGGTACAGGCGTAAAAATTCCAAATAAGTATATTCAGCAGGCGATATAATTTGTGCTCAGCTGTTGAGTTAACAGGTGCATTGCAGGTTGGCAGGCAACAATTATGATTAGAAGCGTGCCAGCCATGGGCTGCCCCGTGTTTTTGCCTCATGCGAGCATTCACTGATTTTATCCATTCAGCCTTCAGCGCCACAGGGGCAGGGTGCTTAATAGACATGACTGCTTTAGAAGAATCACTATGATTTAAGGAAGCGTAAACCTTGTATCAGACAAACATTTGCCTTTGCAATTAAAACTGTGCCAACTGTAGCCCTCACATTGACACAGGTATGAGCTCTAAATAATAGCAAAAGGCAGTTCAGTCTTGTTAACAGTCAAGCCAAATCAGATGTTAACCCTCCTCTGAGGGTCAAGAAGATATGCCGACACGTTACTCTTCGCAACGTCAGTGTAAAGCATATTTCATGGTCCTTTTAATAAAGCCATAAAAAATGGCTAGTCACCGCTGAAAACAAAAAAGTTTTCATCGCTGCCGTCACACATGTCCTCAGAAAATGTCTAAAATCTGCCCTGTGCCCCCATTGACCTTTGACCTGTGACCATCCAATTCGGCAGGCAGTGATGGCTTTTCCTGGCCATGATGCTATAACACGACTATCACGAGCCTAGTCGGAGCCATTTAGATTTGTGCGCCGCAATTTCTGCAGTTCCTCCCTATACCTTAATTTAAGGAGTGATAATGTTCCCTTCTTTACACCTCTTGACCTTTGACCGTTGACTCCCAAGCTTCAACATCCCAAACTCGTTTCGATACTCCCCCCTCCCCACGTCCCGAGAATATCGTGATCGTTACGTCCGAGCGTTAAGATTTGTGGCCCAACTTGAACGACGCTCGGACTGGACGGACGGACGCGACGGACGAATTGCATAGCGATTTCTATCAAGCTGCAATTCTGACCTATGTCAGATGAGCTAAAAAAATGCCAATCAAAAGTTTTTTCCATTTAATGCGTATTTCCTGGGGTTGGACTGCGGCGACTATCAGCGTGACCGGTAAGCGCTCACGCTCAGGCAGCGTTAAACCGCATAAGAACAAAGAGGCACCCCCGGTGCCCGTCCCCCCCTTCATTGTGGGATTGGCGACAGTGATCAGCTATGACGCAAAGGCGCGACATACTTCGAACTAGAATTAACCTAACACTGTCAAAACAGCTGGCCCTAGTAAAAACCACGCTGTCAGTTGAATGAAAGTGTCCAATGACACTGTAGCGCACCACAAATAAGGAACACAAAATGAGTGAGTGAGAAAAAGTGCAGTTTTAAATTGAGCGAAACCATACGACGTACATTAATAGAAACGAAAGAAAGTATATATGGGAGATACTCCCATTATATACTCTTGATTATTATGTGTAATTTTTATGTGAAAATAATAATAATACTATATATAAATTATAAAATAATTTATAAACGCAAAATGAATCAGCAATTTGTGACGTAGATGGCGATATACCCCGCTTGAAATGTTTCTTAGGCATATATCATTATATCATCATAATAATAGTATAAATCAATAATATGTTCATAGCAGGAATTTTGCATTAAGATATTTGTCAATGAAATCTTTGTAAAACGAAACCAGACGAGTTGTGACACCACTAGAACTGTTTGTTATGCTGCGTGTCTATATTAATTATGTTATATAATTGCCAACCCTACGCTAATTTGCAAGTAAAAAATTTAAATATTAAAACAGCCTGGCCCTTTATTCATTCGACATATTCGCAAAAATGAGCAAAATCCGTTGAACTCTTGAAAAATGACTAATGGCATTCCCATTTTTGCCAAAAAATTGGGCCGTGACTCGAAAGTACGTCGACTGCAAATTTAGGACAGTTTAAATTGGGAGGCATAGCATAACAACTAATACCCAATTTCAAAATGTGGTCAAAACGGTTCCTGAGTTTATCGTTGACTTTAGCCAAATGTTGACGGACGGACGGACGTACGACGACCCATGGCAATAGCTCAGCTTGACGATGCCAAGGTGAGCTAAAAATGGTATATATATAGAGAAGTTTCCGATAGAAGGTAGAACCAACCTGGCTCTCCCTTTGGTATGTGAGTAGATATAGCTAGGTCTTATCGTATTTGTGTCTTACAGTATTGCTGTGTTAATTTCTTTATACTCTTTTGAGTCATAGTACGTTTTGTGATATAATCCTTTGTTATCGTATACATAAACTCTGTTGGTAATTATATGATAAACACTTAGTGCATTCGAGGTACTTTACGTTAAACGTATTGATAGACGTAACACCAGGTTACGGATTGTATTTGTGGACTAACTGGCGCTCAAGGGGTCGTTGTCGTATCAGGTGCTACAGATATGTACCCGAGGTACATATAGTATCACGCAAAGGTGTACCAGAATTGTACTAGCAGAAGTGTACACTAAACCATATACCATAACCCTAAACCCTACAACATAGACCCCATAAATAAAATATAAACATAAATACTGAAACAACCTAAACAACTACCCTCGGGTACATATCTGTTATACCTGATTACGAACAACGACCCCATCTGCTAATATAACTGGCTATCCTAACCACCCCTGGCGCTGGTGAAGTCGTGTACTGTGTTGTTTTACTAAACTCGAACGAACCCCTCGTATTATTTGACATGGTAGTTTTTGGTGATAAAGAAATGGGGGCGTTAGATGTATAACAATAAAATGTTATTGTTGTAGTACATTTCGTGTCCTCCTAACTTTGGTGAATTACCTGCAGGGTACATTAACCTAACATAATTACCGCGCACCAAGTAGAACCTAGGGTCCACTATATATCGACACGAGCCACACAAGAGAATACACGTATATGAGAGAGAAAACTCTTCATTACTGTTCACTACTTACGCTGTCGCTGAAGAAGTTTCCCATGATGTGTTCTTTCCTTATACCACAGATGTAAGATATAGCTAAAGCCCTTCTACAGGCTAGCAAACTTTAAGTTCAAGACTCGGCAAAACCGCCGAGTTTGTTAAAAGTTTGGAGAAGTTTGTGGTGCCTGTTCTACACTAATGGTACTGACATACAGCTAAAACACTGAACTGGTACTGAGCTGTGAATTCCAATGTTCACTGTCCAATGTTGTCTATCTGCAGATCACATGACTACAAAAAACTATCATTTGATGCTTGAGTATTCCAAACCCTCAGCAAACTCGAGCAACTAGTTTTGTCAAGGTGCAGCAACGCCTAACTTTAACTTCTGCACAACGTTCTGCAAAACTAGTTTGCCGAAGTTTGTCAACTGGTCTACACATGGCAAACTTTGGAAAACATTCTTTTTTGCTTTTCTTGCCAAAACGTTCGGAGTTTTGAATCGAGTTTGCGAAACTAAAAAGTTTGCACTAGTGTAGAGAAAAGGGGCAAAAAACAGGGCTTAACGAAACTCAGCATTCACATTAACAACTATAGAGCACATTGACCTCTGGTTTCACATTGCAGTTCTACGTTTGGCGTTTGCTGGTGCTGGTTTCAGTTTCAGTTACAATTCGCGGAACTCAATGATAAAATCAAGAGCATAATAAAGAAGGTGTGGGAGTCGCTGGCGTTGCCATAGAAATACTGTGGAGATATGAAAAGATGCTTGTTTTGAGATGGATTAAATCTTGGCGAAGCCAATAGAGCTTATAATGATATAATTATAATTAATCAATAATTAATTAATAATAATAATAATGGTATAAATATCATTATAAGCTCTTTGCGAGAGCTCCGTTTCGATGAAAACCAGTCAACGTTGTCGTCTACCTGTCATGGGTCGATGTACATAACTGCAGGGAAGGGCAGGTAGTTTAGTTAAATACAAGCTTGTTTCAAAATATGACATCTGTGACAGACGATTCAAGTGAGAGTATAAAATGGTGAGAATAAAAGTGGCGAACGATTCATTCACGGGCCCTTTCCTTTCACCCTTTCAAGGTCAGGAATTAATGCGCATAACCAGATGATAACATATCAAAGCCAGGCACGATGACCCACGTTTTCCCGACGGATAAAAACGATGAAAAAAACGGATTGAAAACTACAGCACTCCTGTGATCAGGGGGCGGCCCACAGGGGGGGGGCAGGGGGCGGTCGCCCCTATTCATTTGCCAATGAAAAAAGAAAGACAGAAGATAGAAAAAGAAAAAGAAAAGAAAAAAGAAAAGGAAAAGAAGAATGAATAAAAATATAAAAGGAAAAAGAAAAGAAACATTTGCCAAATGTCTTGCAAATGATGGTGGGGGTGGGTCAACACTCCCTTCCACGCATCATTGCAAGAAAAGGTAAAGAAGAAGAAAAGATCTTGCAAATAACTAGGGGGGGATCCCCCAAAAATGAGTGATGTAAGCCCCTACAAGCTGACCGCTTCCATCGAAACAAATCGGAAAAAAATTTAAAAGTGTCGAAATTCAAATCCAATATAAAACGGTTGCTCTAATTTGATAATCGATGTCGATTGATTTCCTTGGGAGTCAAAATTGACCATCAATTGTCGATTTGATCTGTTTCCGCGAAAAGGTAGGCCCACTGAGGTGTTAACACTTATACATTATAAGATTACAACACGTCTCAGACACCTGACCTCTAATAATACTCTTACATCTATCTTTATTTTACCTCGCCCACGAATGGAAGGGGAGGTATATAATCGGTCATGTGCGTTCGGTGTACACGTTAGCGTGTGTGTGTGTGTCACCGTGTGTGTGTGTTCGTGTGTGTGTGGTGTGTGTAGTGTGGTGATGTGTGTGTGTGACGCGATCGATATTAGCGCGTCAACCTGGAGCCCGAGCAGCCACAGCCCGGCCTGGCTGCTGACTGCGCGGCCGAGCAAAAGCATACATGGTACGCCCTGGCGTATTATCGTAAGGGTTAGATTCCCATGGCTGACTCCGTCAACAACTA
>NW_014577382.1:16126-37854 GCF_000485595.1 Priapulus caudatus
GATAGTAGCAGGGCAATAGCCAGAAGTCTGAAACACGACGACAGTAGCAGGGCAAGCCATGACAGTCTGAGACCATGACGACAGAAGCAGCTGCAGGTGAGCCGATGACGAACATAGTCAGGAAGATGACAGATCTGAACCCCCATTGAGCGTACAGGCTAAGCATGCAATCTAAGACCAATTAGAGGCAAGCTGACAATCTGAGACCCATGACGACAGTAGCAGGGCAAGCCATTGACAATCTGAGACCATTACGAACAGTAGCACGCAAGACCATGACAATCTGAAGACCATGACGACAGTAGACAGGGCAAGCCTGACAATATGAGACCATGACGACAAGTAGCACGGCAAGCCATGGACAATCTACGACCATGAACGACAGTAGCAAGACAACTATGACAATCTGGATGACCATGCGATAGTAGGAAGACAAACCATGACAACTTGAGACGGCATGACGAATTACTAAAGAAGTCAAACCATGCACCATTCTGAGACGCATGACGATAGCACAAGGGCAAGCGATGAACCAGTTCAAATGCACCGAGTACGCTGCGTGACAAACTGCGTTAGCTTAGATGCCGACGAATGAGCCGAGTGGGCGACGCAGTGACACTACAGGTGCGACATCAGCGGAGACGATTACGACGTGGACACTACAATGACAATCAAGCGTAGACGAATGACGCAGTGACACCTACATATGAACAACGAAGGGAGACGAGAGACGACAGTGACACTAGATATTACATCAGCGGAGCGATGACGACAGTGCGTCGCAGCTGTCAGCTAGCTTTCTGACGCCGTTATTAAAGCAATCTATCGTGTTCAGCTGCCTGACGATACGAATGCTTGCCCACGCCCCGCAATATATAAACACTGCCGTACATGTAAGGCAGCTGTAGCAGAAAGTAAGGACTGTAAATGCATGTCGCAGTAGGCTAGCCGGCGACCTTGTTTTTCGGGTGATACTCCCATTAAGGAAGTGCTCCACTTTAATGTTATTAATGGTCCATAATAACATATAATATAGTATATAATTATATCGGTAAATTATATTAGTTTGTGTTTAATGTCATTTAGCGTTAGGGGTTAGGTTAGGTTAGGATTTATCAATCATAAATCATTATCATTAATGATACTCAAAAAGTTGGGAACACTCTAATTGGAACGTTAGCCAGTTATTTCGGCATTGTTACAGCAGCTCTCCTCCGCCTCCTCTGCAACCAACCTGCAATCCTACTCGTACCCTCTACTCTCTGCGCTTTTCTGTCACACCTGCTCAACACACATCACACACCAACACACACACACACACACACAACCACACACACACACACACACCACCACACACCCACACACAACATAAATACACACACACGCTCGCACGGCACAGCACGCGATGATCGCGCACACACGCTACGGACACAAACACACAACATAATACACACACGCGCGGGCGCACCGCACGCACGCACCGCACGCACGCACGTGCTACGCACGGCACGCACGCACAACCACACACACACACAGAGCTGAGAGAGAGAGCATTGTCGATTCATCTTGCTAAAAAAACCGGTGCATAATTTCCATCAATTAATTATTAGAGGCGGGTCCTCAATTAGGAACGCGATCAAATTTAATGCAGATTATGCATATATTAACAATGAAATTAAAACAATTAAATTTTGTTCGTGTGTTCGTTAGCACCCGAAGGACCGTGCGTCGTTCTGCAAAATTATAACAACAGATTCATTTCTATCTCTCTCTCTCATCTCTCTCTCTCTCTCGTCGTCTCCAGTGCTTGTCTCTCTCTTCTCTCTCTCTCACTCTCTCATCTCATCCTCCTCTCTCTCTCGATTTCTCTCTCTCTCCTCTCTCTCTCCTCTCTCTCTCGCTCTAACTCTCGCTTCGCTCCTCTCCCCCTCTTCTATCTGATATTTTTCTCTCCCTCTCTCTGTCTTTAATCTATCTGCTCTCTCACACACACCACACTCACATATGCTATATGATAATATATATATATATATATATATATATATATATATATATGCGACGCCAGCGTGGCTGCTGTTAGAGCGCCCCGGCCCCACGCGCGTCGGCGTGAGCGTGGGCGTCGGCGTGGGCGTGCGTCGGCCCAGCGTGACGACGCGTCCCTCGTGCCACGCTACGCGCATGCGCACCGAAGCACGACGAACAGCCAGCCCCGCCAGCGTTGATTTGTTACAATAGCCCGTGTGAGCACGCAGGTCGAGCAGCTGCCTGCACGATGGACGCGCAGCGACGCCGAGTCACCACCGCCGCCTTTCGGTGAAAGCCTTTCGGCGGTCGTATCCGCAAAGAAGAAGCTTCGGCGGCCGTGCCCGCAAAGAAGAAAGAAAACCTCAGCGGTAGTATCCGCAAAGAAGAAAGAAACCTCGGCGGTAGTATCCGCAAAGAAGAAAGAAACCTCGGCGGTAGTATCTGCAAAGAAGAAAGAAACCTCGGCGGTAGTATCCGCAAAGAAGAAAGAAACCTCGGCGGCCGTGTCCGCAAAGAAGAAAGAAACCTTAGCGGTAATATCCGCAAAGAAGAAAGAAACCTCAGCGGTAGTATCCGCAAAGAAGAAAGAAATCTCGGCGGTAGTATCCGCAAAGAAGAAAGAAACCTCAGCGGTAGTATCCGCAAAGAAGAAAGAAACCTCAGCGGTAGTATCCGCAAAGAAGAAAAAAGTCTTGGCTGTAGTATCCGCAAAGAAGAAAGAAGTTTAGCTTCTCGCGCGGGTGACTCACCGCGTGTAAGTGGAACTGCTCACGCGCGTGTAAGAGCACACTGTGTCCCGCCGACGCGAAGAGAGGCGGGGATGCGGCCAGAAGCTGACTCGCTCATCATCTAGTAGCACAGCAGCAGCAGGAAGAGCAGCAGAAGCAACAGTTATAGTAGTGGTAGCCGCAGCTTCAGAAGGAGGAGCAGCAGCAGCAGCAACAGGAGCAACAGCAGCAGCAACAACAGCAGCAGCAGCAGCAACAACAACAGCAGCAGCAGCAGCAGCAGCAGCAGCAGCAGCAGCAGCAGCAGTGCGGAATGAATGCCGAGGAGAGGGCGTGCCCGGAGCACGGAGCATAGGTCTGCGTACACTCAACCTGTCATAACTTCGGCTGCTATATACACGCACGTGACGCGGCATCGCCCCATCGTGGAATGGCACGTCCGTAACCCTATCACCACCAGCATCAGCACCACCATCGCCACATCGAACGCGGCTTCCCTTCCTTCCCCTTCTCACCTTTCGTCGCCATCCGCGAGAAGATCAGGGGGTGCGAACCAATATGGATGCCCTCAGTCGCCTTGCGTTTGCGCTGCTCATATGCGTCGCCACGGTCGCATGCGTCGCCGCGCAGGCGACACCGGCGGTGACACGCTGCAACGTCGACGACTTCGTATGTGATAGCGGCGTCTGCATTTGGCTGGAGTGGCGCTGCGACGGACTCGACGACTGCGGCGACGACAGCGACGAACAGAACTGCGACACGCCGGATCGGAAGTGTAGGCCGACGAGCGAGAGACGCTGTCCGGACGGGATGTGCGTGCTTAAGAAGGTGAGGGTCGGGTGTGGTCGCATGAGGGTAAGGTTGAAAGACAGAAAGAGACAAACAGACAGACAGACAGACAAAGAGAGAGATGGAGGGAAAGAGAGAGACAGGCAGAAAGGGTGAGAGAGAGAGAGAGAGAGTGAGAGAGAGATGGAGAGAGAGGGAAAGAGAGAGTGAGAGAGAGAGAGACGGAGTGATAGAGAGAGTGATAGTGAGGGAAGGAAAGGGGCTGCTCGGAAGGTATGTGCGTGCTGAAGAAGGTGAGGGTCGGTGAGGTTTAGGAAGTCGGGTAAGGGTCGGGAGAGCTGATGTTAAAAGGTAAGTGTCGCATAAGGGTGAGGTTGAGAGAGAGAGTGCGTGTGAGAGGGAGAGTGAAGAAAGGAAGGGGTTGCTTGGACGAGATTAGCGTGCTTAAGAAGATGAGGGTTGGGTGTGGTTGCATGAGGGGAAGATTGAGAGAGAGGGAGAGAGAGAGAGAATGAGAGAGAGAGAGAGTGAGGAAAGGGAGGGGCTGCTCGGAAGGGATGTGCGTGCTTAAGAAGGCGAGGGTTGGGTGAGGTCACATGAAGTTTAAGATAAGGGCCCCTCGGACAGACTCTGTTGCGTAACAAAGTAGGTCGGTTGAGTGTGGTCAGATAAAAGTGAGGGTGAGGGTGAGAGTGAAGTTAGAGGGGCTACCCGGACAGACTGTACCCGTTTAACAAGGCAAGGCTCAAATATCGTCGTATACATGGGAGCTGCCAGTGGTTTCTTCTCTACGTCAATCTATATACTCCGTTTTTGCTGGTATAGAGCAACATAAGCAGTACAATTTATAGTTTGATAGCACCAGGGGTTAATAATGACAAATTTATAATAATTTGACATAATTTGTCATTATTATCCCCTGATGTGCCATCAGGGGATAATAATGACAAATTATGTCAGATGTCCGGGTAGCCCCTCTAACTTCACTCTCACCCTCACCCTCACTTTTATCTGACCACACTCAACCGACCTACTTTGTTACGCAACAGAGTCTGCATTCGGTAAAGCACCACGAGCATGAATCTAGAACGCAACTGACCTATATGCGGGCATTACGTTCAGAGACGAACTAAACGACTGGAAAGTACGGTCGATTGAAGTGATTACGGCGTGCAGGGGAACTCTCTATTCGCCAAACTCGCGGATTTGTGTGTGTTTCAGCATCGATAGCCTGTCACTGCCACTGACATCTACACGGGTTGGTATTTAGCTGTGACGCAGACATTATACGCTAGTTGAAGAATATTTCCGATAATGTCGGATAGAAACTATTATATGGTTAGAATGGTATATGGGTAGAATCTATTTCCTAACACCTACACACATCCTATACACTTACACACACCCAGATCACCGAATTCCTCTGGGTAAGCGTTCATCCACTTTACGACGAAAAGCTTGGTAAATGCTGGGTGCAGTGTTCATATGAAATGCTTCATCTATTATCTCTTTATTTATTATTTAATTCAGTTACTTTCATGCGAAATTAAATATTGGCCACATGTGCCAATATGACACACGAAATGATCTTACTATTCTCGAGTTAAATAATTCAGCAAGCATTCACCGCATCGCGTGTTTGTTTGTTTTTGTACGCCGACGCTGTTTACCGTGTTGACCGCTGTTCGTTGTTGTTTACCTTGACGCGTACGTACAAACTAGACGCTACATCTGCATTGTAGTTACATCGTGCATACACTAACTCTACTTTGCAGGAGCCGTGCACGTGTCTCGCCGACCAACAGAGATGCGACAATGGAAACTGCGTTGCCATGAGCGACCGTTGCCCGGGCGCGTGCCGCCCGGACGAGCGCATGTGCCCGAACGTCACGTGTGTCGCCGCTGGCGCGCTCTGTCCGGGCGAGTGCGCGGACTTCCGCTGCGATGACGGCACGTGTCTTGACGCCGCCTTCATCTGCGACTCGGTCGCCGACTGCGCCGACGCCGCCGACGAGAGAAACTGCACTGCCGACCGCGAATGCACGCGGGAACAGTTCGCGTGCGCCGACGGCGGTAACGCGACGTGCATCCGCGCCGCCTGGCGGTGCGACGGAACGGCGAACTGCGCCGACGGCGGCGACGAGGTCGATTGTCCGCTGACGCTCAGCAAGGGTCAGTGGATTCTCATCGCCTTCTCGACGCTCGTCGCCATCGTCGCTGGCGCCGTCGTCGCGTGGAACTACAGGAATCTATGCAAGATGTCGGGCGAGTCACAGACGACGACCGCCTAAAGATGAGTGCCGTGACTCTTTCATCACGGTACGTGCCAGACTGTCACCTCTCATCACGGTGCGTGACGAGAGCGTGATCTCTCATCACGGTGCGTGCCAGGCCGTGACCTCTCATCACGGTGCGTGACAGACCGTGACCTCTCATCACGGTGCGTGCCAGAGTGTGAGCTCTCATCACAGTGGATTGTTGTCACGGATAACGCTGTCCTGGGAAACATTGTGTTGTTGTCACGCTTCGGCTGAAGCGTGCGTGGATTTGTTCACATGATGGCCACGTCGGTGCTCTTGCTGGCTGTCCGAAATTGCAAAAAGAAACTTGCCAAGAACTGTTCATCTACTGTGTAGGTGGCTTTCGCGCGCTCGTGTTGGAAAGGTTCGCACCAACAAACAACAGTCACGCGAGTGTTAGCGCGCGACGTGAGATGCTTACGCACATCATCGCTGCTAGCACAGGAGAAGCTTTCTCATCATTATACTATTAGACGCAGTTGCATTGCATTCCCACCGCCGCATTATAAGGCAGCTCTTACGTGCGGGCGAGATTGTCCACTAGGTGGCGTAGCGTGTCGTATCGTCTGGCTCACGTATCGCATGTACTATGTCATGCCCTGTTTAATCCATTCGATTCGTTCCCGCGTTAAATCAGTTCTAATTACAGACGGAAAATTGCTAAATTCTTGTACGGCTCGACTCTGGCTAGCCCGCTGAACTAGCGCGTGGGTGATCGTGCATACCATAGCGGTGTTAGTGTGGGGACGTTACCTGCACAATAGTGAGTCTGTGCAATACTACCGGCATTGTATAGTACGATGTTTAGAGAGCAACGCCGAGAAAAGCTATCAGGTCCAGTTGCATCAAATGTGACGGCTTGGCACGAGTTACTGTTGACAACGACATCGCCTGTCGTTGTTCGATGACAGAAGGACACGCACGCACGTTGAGGACATGCGCCTAAGGCTGTCATCTATTAATGCTGTCTGTTGCTGTCGCTGGCTGTGGCTGCTAGCGCTGTTATATTGCTCTCCCGTTACCTGTTCACGCTGCCTGTAGCTTTTAGCATGCTGGTTGGCGGTTTTGTTATCTTGCGTGGCTTCAACTGCGATCACTTGCCAACAGTATGTGGTAGAAAAGGTTATCTGCACTTGACGGCAATTTAAACAGGCGCGCCGATGGGTCTGAATAGGAGTTACTTTATGAATATTCTGTTGGCAAGGGTCCCGCATAAACGCGGTAATTTATTCAGAAATAATTGATTACGTTCAAGAGCTATTTGCCGGCGTGTGTGTGTAAGTGTGTGTGTGTGGGGAGGGGGGGGTGAGAGAGAGAGAGAGAGAGAGAGAGAGAGAGAGAGAGTGTGTGAGTGTGAGTGTGTGTGTGTGTATGTATGTATGTGTGCGCGCGCGTATGTGTGTGCATGCGCGTGTGTGTACGTGTTTGCGCGTGTGATCGCGATATAGTTCCGCCGAAATATCGTCAATAATCGGAAACACGCTGACATAGTTATGTATGTATTAGTTTGATGTCGTTTCATCGTTAACCTATTACACAACTCGTTGGAGCATCACGACCGCGGAATCACTGTATTCCCGCACGCCGGTGCGCGCGCGTTCCTGTTATACGTGACGTAAAAAATGATATTCATTATCTACGTGATCTTCCACGCCAGATCTAAGGATCACTCGCTCTGATGCGTTTGTGTAATGCTGCGGCGGAGGATGTATGTGTGATTATATTACGACAGTATAATCTAATTGCCCGGCAGGATGTGACCAACGATCTGCGTGCGATGTTTCCGGGGGTTTCCGCAGCCGCCATTCTCCGTGCTTCTGCGGTGAAATTCCTTATCGGCCGACCGTAAATCGAGATAGCTAGGCCGCCGACAAAATGCAATCTCGCACAGTGCGACCGCGCAGCCTATAAGATCCGGCTGCCATCGTAACCACTTTGCCGCCGCGAGTTGGTCGCCGTGACAGCGCGTGCGCGTTGCAGCGGGGGGCCTCTCTCGCGTCTTCTTTCTACAGCATGTCTGATGATGGCGCTCGCACGCGCACAGTGGTTCCCCTGCGAATCAGATTTCTCCGAGAGAGAGAGAGAGGGAGAGCGCGCGCACACTCGTGGTTTCAGTAGGACACCGATTACCAAAGCTGGACGCTGGTCGCTATGTCCGTCGATCGTCCGCCCGCTCGCGCTACAGCCGCCCGTGATCGACGACCGGCCACCGATCGATGATGACGAACAACACATATTGACGGCGACAGGCGAGGCCTTGTCGGCGGCCGTCGGTAGTCGCTGCCAGTGTATTATAATTATGACCCAATTTTGCCGCTAATTCTGAAAGCCGTCGTGACTGTCGGCGATCATATGTCGCCCGCCTCGGTCGCCAGAGTGCAAGCGGCGACATTAACGCGACAAACACGACCGGCTGAAATGCCGATGACAGTCGCAGACGATGACGAGCTGAGATCATGACGATAGTAGAAAATCAAGCGATGAGCAACTGACACCATGACGATATGAATAAACCAAGCCATGACAGTCTGAAACCACGACGATAGTAGCAGGGAAAGCCATGACAATCTGAGACCATGACGACAGTAGCAGGGAAAGCCATGACAATCTGAGACCATGACGACAGTAGCAGGGCAAGCCATGACAATCTAAAGCCATGACAATCTGAGACCATGACGACAGTAGCAGGGCAAGCCATGACAATCTGAGACCATGACGACAGTAGCAGGGCAAGCCATGACAATCTAAGACCATGACGACAGTAGCAAGACAAGCTATGACAATCTGGGACCATGACGATAGTAGGAAGACAAACCATGCCAACTTGAGACCATGACGATAGTAAGAAGTAAAACCATGACCATCTGAGACCATGACGATAGCAGCAGGGCAAGCGATGACCAGTTAAAATGACGACGACCGTACCGTGACAAACTGCGTCTAGCTTAGATGCCAACGAAATGACCGAGATGGCGACGACGGTGGCACTACATGCGACAATCAGCGGAGACGATTACGACAGTGACACTACATATGACAATCAGCGGAGACGATGACGCCAGTGACACTACATATGACAATCAGCGGAGACGATGACGACAGTGACACTACATATGACAATCAGCGGAGACGATGACGACAGTGCGTCGCAGCTGTCAGCTAGCTTTCTGGACGCCGTTATTAAAGCCAATTATCGTGTTCACTGCCTGACCGACTACGAATGCTTGCCCACGCCCCGCATATATAAACACTGCGTACATGTAAGGCCAGCTGAGCAGAAAGTAAGGACTGTAAATGCATTGTCGCAGTAGGCTAGCCGGCGACTTGTTTTTCGGGTGATACTCCATTAGGAGTGCTCCCAACTTTAATGTCATTAATGGACATAATAACATATATATTATATAATTATTATTATGGTAATATATTAGTTTGTGGTTTAATGTCATTTAGGTTAGGGTTAGGGTTAGGGTTAGGATTATCAATCATTAATCATTAATCATTAATGATATCAAAGTTGGGAACACTCCTAATGGAGCGTTAGCCAGTTTTTCGGGATGTTACAGCAGCTCTCCTCCGCTCCTCTGCAACCACTGCAATTCCTCGTCCCTCTCTCTCGCGCTTTCTGTACACACGCTCAACACACAACACACACCACACACACACACACACACACACCACACACACACCACACACACACACCACACACACACAAACATAAATACACACACACGCTCGCACGCACGCACGCGCGCGCACACACACACACAAACACACAACATAATACACACACGCGCGCGCACGCACGCACGCACGCACGCACGCACGCACGCACGCACGCACGCACACACACACACACACACAGAGCGAGAGAGAGAGACATTGTCTGTTCATCTGCTAAAAAACCGGTGCATAATTTCCATCAATTAATTATTAGAGCGGGTCTCAAATTAGAACGCGATCAATTTAATGGCAGATTATGCATATATTATCAATAAATTAAAACAAATTAAATTTTGTTCGTGTGTTCGTTACACCCGAAGGAGTGCGTGTTCTGCAAAATATACAACGATTTCTTTCTCTCTCTCTCTCTCTCTCTCTCTCTCTCTCTCTCTCCTCTTCTCTCTCTTCTCTCTCTCTACTCTCTCTCTCTACTCTCTCTCTCTCTCTCTTTCTCTCTCTCTCTCTCTCTCTCTCTCTCTCTCGCTCTAACTTCTCGCTTCGCTCCATCTCCCCCTCTCTATCTTATATTTCTCTCTCCCTCTCTCTCTTTATCTATCTCTCTCTCACACACACCACACTCACATATGTATATGTATATATATTATATATATATATATATATATATATATTGCGACGCCAGCCGTGGCTGCTGTTATGAGCGCCCCGGCCCCACGCGCGTCGGCGTGAGCGTGGGCGTCGGCGTGGGCGTGCGTCGGCCCAGCGTGACGACGCGTCCTCGTGCCACGCTACGCGCATGCGCACCGAAGCACGACGAACAAGCCAGCCCCGCCAGCGTTGCATTTGTTACAATAGCCCGTGTGAGCACGCAGGTCGAGCAGCTGCCTGCACGATGGCGTCCGCAGCGACGCCGAGTCACCACCGCGCCTTTCGGTGAAGCCTTTCGGCGGTCGTATCGCCAAAGAAGAAGCTTCGGCGGCCGTGCCCGCAAAGAAGAAAGAAAACCTCAGCGTAGTTATCCGCAAGAAGAAAGAAACCTCGGCGGTAGTATCCGCAAAGAAGAAGAAACCTCGGCGGTAGTATCTGCCAAAGAAGAAAGAAGCCTCGGCGGTAGTATCCCGCAAAGAAGAAGAAACCTCGGCGGCCGTGTCCGCAAGTAAGAAAGAAACCTTAGGGGCGTAAATATCCAAAGAAAGAAAGAAACACTCAGCGCGTAGTATGCCGCAAAGAAGAAAAGAAATCTTGCAGGTAGTATCCGCTAGAAAGAAAGAAAACCTCAGCAGGTAGTATCCGCAAAGAGAAAGAAACCTCAGCGGTAGTATCCGCAAAGTAGAAGAAAAAAGTCTCGGCTGTAAGTAATCCGAAAGATGAGAAAGAAGTTTAGCTTCTCGCGGGGTCTTCAGCGCGTGTAAGTGGAACGCTCACGCGCGTGTAAGAGCACCACTGGTGTCCGCCGACGCGTGAAGAGAGGCTGGTGGATCGCGCCAGAAGGGTCCTGACTCGCTCATCCATCTAGTAGAAGCACAGCAGTCAGCAGGAAGAGCCAGAGAAGCCACAGTTATACTGTAGTGGTAGCCGCACTTCAGAAGGAGGAGGCAGGCAGCCGCAGCAAACAGGAGCAACAGCAGCAGCAAACAACAGCAGCTAGCAGCCCAACAACAACAGCAAGGCAGTCAGCAACAGGCAGCAGCAGCAGCAGCACGTGCGGAATTGAATGCCGAGAGAGGGCGTGCCCCGAGCACGGAGCCATAAGGTCTGCGTAACACTCAACCTGTCTAACTTCGCTTGCCTATATACACGCACGTGACGCGGCATCGCCCACATCGTGGAATGGCACGCTCCGTAACCCTATCAAACCAGCATGCCAGCACACCATCGCGCCACATCGAACGCGGGCGCTTCCCTTCCTATCCCCTTCATCACCTTCGTCGCCATCCGCGAGAAGATGCAGGGGGTGCGAACCAATATGGATGCCCTCAGTCGCAGCTGCGTTGGCCCTGCTCATATGCAGTCGCCACGGTCGATGCGTCGCGGCGCAGGCGACACCGGCGGTGACACGCTGCAACGTCCGACGAACTTCGTATGTGATAGCGGCGTCTGCATTTGGCTTGGAGTGGCGCTGCGACGGACTCGACGACTGCCGGCGAACCGACAGCGACGAACAGAACTGCGACACGCGGCATCTGGAAGTGTAGGCCGACGAAGCGAGAGACGCTTGTACCGGAACGGATGTGCGTGCTTAAGCAAGGTGAGGTCCAGGTGTTGCGTCGATGAGGGTAAGGTTGAAAGACAGAAAGAGACAGAACGACAGACAGACAGACAAAGAGAGAGATGGAGGAAAGAGGAGACAGGCAAAAGGTATTGGATTTTTCCCCCCTTCCCAGGTGAGAGAGAGAGAGAGCAGAGCAGTGAGAGAGAGGATGGAGAGAGAGAGAAATGAGAGAGTTGAGAGAGAGAGAGAGACGGAGTGAGTAGAGAGAGTGATAGTGAGGGAAGGGAAAGGTCGGTTTAATAACCGTTTTGCTTGGTAATAGAGCAAACAATAAGCATACAATTATAGTTTGATAGCAACGCAGGGTTAATAATGACAAATTATAATAATTGTGACATAATTTGTATTATTATCGCCTTGATGGCCCTCTAACTTCACTGCTCAGCCCTCACCCTCACTTTTATCTGACCACACTCAACCGACCCATACTTTGTTTACGCAACAGAGTCTGCATTCGGTAAAGCGCGACGAGCCATGAATCTAGAAACCAACTGACCCTATATGCGGGCGCATTACGCCTTCAGAGACGAACAAAGCACCGTCGAACAGTACGGTCGACTTGAAGTGATTACGGCGTGACAGGGAACTCTATTCGGCAAAGCTCGCGATTCATTGTGTTGTTCAGCATCGATAGCGTCCTGTCACCCCCCCCCCCCCCCCCCCCCCGCACTGACTCTACACGGGTTGGTATTAGGCTTGTGGACGCAGACATTATACTGCCTAGTTGTTAAGAATCATTTTCGATAATGTCGGATAGAATACTTTATATGGCTTAGAAATGGTATATGGCGTAGAATGCTATTTCAACACCTACACACATCCTATAACACTCCACACACGCCAGATCACCGAATTCCGTCTGGTAAGCGTTCATCCACTTTCGACGAAAAGCTTAGTAAAGCTCGGTGCAGTGTTCATACTGGAAATGCTTCCATCTGATTATCTCTTTATTTATTATTTAATTCAGTTACTTTTTCATGCGAAATAAAATATTGGCCACATGTGCCACATATGACACACGAAATGAATCTTACTATTCTCGAGTTAAATAATTCAGCAAGCATTTCGACCGCATACGCGTGTTTGTTTGTTTTGTGTACGGCGGACGCTGTTTACCGTGTTGACCGCTGTTCGTTGTTGTTTACCTGGACGCGGTACGTACAAACTAGACGACTAATCTGCATTGTAAGTTACATCGTGCATACACTAACTTCTTGTTTGCAGAAGCCGTGGCACGTGGTCTCGCCGACACAGAGATGCGACAATGGAAACTGCGTTGCCATGAGCGACCGTTGCCGTCGCGCGTGCGCCCGACGAGCGCATGTAGCCGAACGTCACGATGTGTCGACGCTGGCGCGCTCGTGCCGAGCGACGACGCGGCCGGTGCGCGGACTTCCGCTGCGCCGAACGGCACGTGTCTTGACGCGCCATTCCATCTGCGACTCGTCGCCGACTTGCGCCGACGCCGCCGACGGAGGAGAAACTGCAGCTGCCCGACGCGATCGCACTCCAGCGCGAAACAGTCGGGTGCGCACGACGGCGGTAACGCGGACGCTGCATCGCGCCGCCTGGCGGTGCGAACGGAACGGCGAACTGCGCCGACGGCGGCGACGAGGTCGATGTTCGCTGGACGCCCTCTAGCAAGGGTCAGTGGATTCTCATCGCCTTCTCGACGCTCGTCGCCAATTCGTCGCTGGCGCCGTTCGTCGCGGTGGCAACGTACAGGAGCTCTATGGCAAGATGATCGGGGCGAGTCACAGACGACGACCGTCCAAAGATGAGGGGCCGTGACTCTTTCATCACGGTACGTGCCAGACTGTCACCTCTCATACACGGTGACGTGACGAGAGCAGTATCTCTCATTCACGGTGCGTGCCAGTGCCGGTGACCTCTCATCCACGTGGCGGACGTGACAGACCGTGACCTCTCATCACAGGTGCGTGCCAGAGATGTGAGCTCTCATTCACAGTGGTCATTGTTGTGGTTACACGGATCACGCTGTCCTGGGGAACATTGTGTTGTTGGCGGTGTTCACGCTTCGCTGCAAGTGACCGCGTGGGATTTGTTCACATGATGGCCACGTCGGTGCTCTTGCTGGCTGTCCGAAATTGCAAAAAGAACTTGCCAAGAACGTTCATCTACTGTGTAGGTGGCTTTCGCGCGCTCGTGTTGAAAGGTTCGCACCAACAAACAACAGTCACGCGAGTGCAACAGTGGTAGCGCGCGACGTGAGATGCTTACGCACATCATCGCTGCTAGCACAGGAGGAGCTTTCTTCATCATTATTTACTATTAGACGTCCTGTTGCATTGCTTCGCAACCGCCCCATTATAGGCAGCTCTTAGGTGCGGGCGAGATTGTTCGCTAGGTGGCGGTAGCGTGTAGTATCGTCTGGCTCACGTATCGCATGTACTATGTCATGCCCTGTTTAATCCATTCGATTCGTTCCGCGGTGTTATTTTTAATTACAGACGGAAAATTGCTAAATTCTTTACGGCTCGACTCTGGCTAGCCCCTGAACTAGGCGCGTGGGTGATCGTGCTACCATAGCGGTGTTAGTGTGGGGACGTTACCTGCACAATAGTGAGTCTGGTCGAATACTACCGGCATTGTATAGTTACGATGTTTAGAGAGCAAGCCGCCGAGAAAGCTTATCAGCGTCCAGTTGCATCAATGTGACGGGTTGGCACGAGTTACTGTGACAACGACAACGCCTGTCGTTTGTTCCGATGACAGAAGGACATGCACGCACGGTGAGCCTGCGCCTAAGGCTGTCATCTATTAATGCTGTTCGTTGCTGTCGCTGGCTGTGGCCTGCTAGCGCTGTTATATTGCTCTGCCCGTTACCTGTTTCACGCTGCCTGTAGCTTTTAGCATGGTGGTTGGCGGTTTTGTTATCTGCCGTTGCTTCAACTGCGATCACTTGCCAACCAGTATGTGGTAGAAAAGGTTATCTGCACTGTTCGGAATTTTAAAACAGGCCGCGCCGATGGGTCTGAATAGGAGTTACTTTATGCATATTCTGTTGGCAAGGGTCCCGCCTAACGCGTAATTTATTCAGAAATAAATGATTACGTTCAAGAGCTATTTGCCGGCTGTGTGTGTGTAAGTGTGTGTGTGGCGGGGGGGGGGGGAGAGAGAGAGAGAGTGTGTGTGTGTGTATGTATGTGTGCGCGGCGCGTATGTGTGTGCATGCGCGTGTGTGTACGTGTTTGCGCGTGTGCCCGTACCCGTATGTGTGTGTGTGTGTGTGTGTGTGTGTGTGTGTGTGTGTGTGTGTGTGTGAGAGTGTGTGTGTGTCCTCCCGCCTGTGCATGTACGTGCATGCATGCATGCGTGCGCGCGCGCGTATGTGTTGTGTGTGTGTGTGTGGTGTGTGAGCGCGCGTGCGTGCGTGGCGCATGTGCCCGCGTGCCTGTTATAGAACCCGTCGATGACGTCCTTGCGTGCAAACACGTCGTCTGCTTCATGTTACGCGGGGCGATCCGCCGACGAATCAACATTAACTGTTTGGCATGGAAAATCGAACAAACATTCCAAAATCATCTCACACGCTCATCCCACCCGCAGCCATACGAGCAGGTCATCGCCATTCGTTACGGAACAACGATCGATAGTTGCTTGTTGCCTCATGGCGGTCCGGCCGGTGTTGAGAGAGAGAGAGAGCGAGAGAGGAGAGAGAGAAAGAAAGGAGGGCAGAGAGAGAGAGAAAGTGAGGGAGAGACAGAGAGAAAGAAAGAAGAGAGGAGAGAGAGAGAGAGAGGAGAGAGAGGAAAGAGAGAGAAAGCCGCCTCGCGCGCAAAAGAGAGAGAGAGAGCTGAGAGATTGAGAGAGAGAAGAGAAGAGAGAGAGCAAGAAGAGAAAGAGATGGGAGAGAGAGAGAGAAAGTGAGGAAGAGACAGAGAGAAGAAAGAGAAGAGAGAAGGAAAGAAAGAGAGAGCAGATGCGTCGCGGAAGAGAGAGAGAGAAGATGAGAGAGAGAGAGGAGAGAGACCCAGCGTTTGCAGTCCTGATGATAAAGACGCCTCAATGTTTGCTTCTAGCAGAGCAGTGATATTCTATTTCTCTCCCGAAGCAAGAACTGGTGGAATCAATACGTGCTCGCCCAACTGTGAACCCCCCACCCCCACCCCTCATCGGCGCTTGGCTCTGCGATTAAATTTTTAAGTTGCCGAAGATTGTTTCTAAAGACGCCTCGTTGGCGGCAGTGCTAGCGCTGATGATGTAGACTACACATGGTCTGTGCTGCTTGGAACGTAGCACAGGAACTTGGAGCGTTTGAATAAAATATAATGCTAAATAAATACGAAATCTATTTACTAACAGTCTAATGTTTCTCTACTCTCTTTCGCCTATTATTGCCGACAAATTTCCTGTAAATGCATGCAAATGCTTCTCTGCAACACACATGTAAACCGCATGCACGCTGCCTGCACACTGAACAACATAATAAATATTATATATCTATATTATATAATATATAATATATATATATATATATATATATATAGATATATATATATTCATGTACACCGCATGCACGCTGCCGCCACACTTGACACACATATATATATATATATTTATGTGTCAGTGTGCGGCAGCGTGCATGCGGTGTACATGTGTGTTGCAGAGGAGCATTTGCACGGCATTTACAGGAAATTGTCGGCAATTGTCGGCGAAAGAGAGTAGAGAAACATTATAAGACTTTGGTAGTAAATAAATTTCGTATTTATTTAGCATTATATTTTATTGAAATGCTGCAAGTTCCTGTGGAGCATGGTGCAAGCAGGCCAGAGTAGCTGTCTGTATGAGGGATGCTATGATGACGTTGCCGCTATTCGTTAACATGCTGATGTTAGATAGACAAGTCGTTCTGCGACAATTTCCGCGTGAAATGAATGCGTGCGTGCAGGCGTTCGTGCGTGCGTTCGTGCGTGTGTTCGTACGTGTGTTCGTACGTTCGTGCGTGCGTTCGTGCGTTCGTGCATGCGGGCGTGCGTTCGTGCATGCGGGCGTGCGTTCGTGCATGCGCGCGTGCGTTCGTGCATGCGGGCGTGCGTGCGTGTGTGTGAGTCAGTGCTCGTGCACGTCTTGATTGGTTTGATCGTGCCTGCGTGCGTGCGTGCGTGCGTGTGTGTGCGTGCGCGTGTCTCCGCGTGTGATTACCTGCGTGCGTGTATGCAGGCAGCATAAATACACCTAGCGGCCGAGCTTATTACATTACAACGGTGGTGGTGATAACGCACCTGTGTATACGGTGCACCGCTATACGTCCTCCCGTGTTGTTTCTCATTCCGTAAACGCGTTCCGTGTCGTGACACGCCGAGACGTGACGTGGCGGGCTGCATCATGCCGTGAGATATCATGCACTACTGTGCTATAACGCGGTGTTATGTGACGACACTGACCTGACTTATCCCCCCATAGGAAGAGCGTGCCACGCCCACCCTTGTGAGTGCTATGGACACTCACACTAACCTATATTTTTTATGCATAGGTATACAAACAAATGTCCTTGCTATGATAGACGTGTATAGTACTAACCATGTTTATATAACGAGTGTAGTTAGATACAGTGGTAGAACGAGTCTGTAGATTTAGAACGTCTAGCTTGTAGTAACTTAGATACATATAGCAAAATGTCGGCTAACAAAGACGACAAATGTTAACGATATTCGTGACGAGTGATATTTGTAATTGTGAATAAAAACTGAAAAGTACAAAGAAAAGTGTATAAAAAGTAGTATTCTCTACGATACTCGATTGATATTAATTGCCATTTCAATCCCGTCTTTCTTCGCTCTCTCGCGTCATTTCTCCCCTCTCTTTCTCCCCACCACTCTCTCCCTCCCTCTCCATCGCCTATCATAACATTTTATTCGGATGGAACTCGGATGGATGGATTTTTAGATGGATGGATGGATTTACCTGGATGGATTTTTAGATAAAGTTTTACTTAAAATAGCGGTAACGTTTTAAATTCATCACAAAAATTTCATTTTATACGCGCAATACACAAAGACACGTGTATTGTAGAAACGGGTGTAATGTAATAACGCATTGAACGTAAAATATACGTCTAAACAAAGCTATAGGCTAGCTTATATGGCTAGTGCTGCTCAGCTATAGGCTAGCTTATATAGCTAGTGCTGCTCAGCTATAGGCTAGCTTATATAGCTAGTGCTGCTCAGCTATAGGCTAGCTTATATAGCTAGTGCTGCTCAGCTATAGGAAAGCTTATATAGCTACTACTGCTCATCTATAGGCTAGCTTATATAGCTAGTGCTGCTCAGATGACCATGTCATTTAGCAGCTTCGAACGTTCTATTGACCGACGCTGTCACAAGCGGCCAATTGGATGTTTTACTGGCAGGCCAGTATCATGAAATCCTAATAAAGTGGTATTGGTTGAGACGAACAAGGCGATATTCCGTAAATCAATCTACAGCGAAACCTACTCACGCGGAGCCCGTGCAACGCATCCGCACAGTAAGCTGACGTCATAATGCCGGACGGTAGGCGACAGCGCATCTACATATAACTGTCATGGTCACGTGACGGTGGCAGACGACAGGTGAAAAACGCGCGCGTGCCTCTATGACAATTGCTCACCATGAGCGTGAAATGTGTTCGGCTGCAGCTGTTGTAGCTGGCATGAGAGAGAAACAAAACAAAAGAACGCGATGAATTATTGACGTCATGAATGCCAAGCGCCTATTAAATATTGAGTCCGACACGATACTCATGGCTCTTGACCAGGTAAATGTGAATTCGTTTTTTATGTCCTATTCCGCCGACCTTACAGTGAGGTATGCGAACTCGTACGTGGTACAAACTATAAAAAATCATAACATCATAAATGTAAATGGCTGGCCAAAATATTAATATTATTGATTGCTTCCTAAATATATAGACATCCATGCTCTAATGAGTTCGTAATAAACGAGGAATTAAATTGAACAAAGAGCGATCGTATACGCATATACAATGTAATCGTACGTATATTTTAATAGCTGTGGTAACTGCGTCCGTGTCTGTTAGGCGCGCCGCCGCGTCCGTACCGCGTATGTGGCAGTGAACTAGTACAGAGTGAAATGTTGGCCATAGCTAGTGTTAGAGAGTGGCTTCTAGCTAGTAACCCTATATATACCGTCCTCCGGTATGTACACTATTCCCCAGTATGCCCACTTTCCCCCAGTATATCAAGTTTACTAGCTATGTCCATTGTCTTTCAGTGTGCCTACTGTCTTCCAGTATGTCTACTGTCTTTCAGTATACCTAGTGTCCTAGCTATGTCCATTATTGTCTTCCCGTTTTTATGCTGTGTTCTAGCTATGTCATTCATTGGTTCCGTATGCCTAGTGTCCTAGCTATGTCCATTATTGTCTTCCCGTATGCCTAGTGTCCTAGCTATGTCTACTGTCTTTCAGTATACCTAGTGTCCTAGCTATGTCCATTATTGTCTTCCCGTATGCCTAGTGTCCTAGCTATGTCCATTATTGTCTTCCCGTATGCCTAGTGTCCTAGCTATGTCTACTGTCTTTCAGTATGCCTAGTGTCCTAGCTATGTCTACTGTCTTTCAGTATGCCTAGTGTCCTAGCTATGTCTACTGTCTTTCAGTATACCTATACTGTCTTCCAGTATGTATACTGCCCTCCAGTATGTCTGCATCTTTCAGCATCCCTCCCGTCTTCCAAAATGCCAACTGTCCCGTATTATATGCCATCATAATATTGCCCGTCCGCCCCCACTACTAGTACCAACAGCGTCTATACCGATCTGATGCTTAGTAGACAATAGGGTGGTTGATGTGACCCTGCTGCTGCGGTTAGAAATACAATGACTCACCCTAGCTGACTCTCCCGCCGCGTGGGGGCCTCATTACCATTCGCGACATTGAATTAACGGTATCGTTATAAGCCGCTTTACTCCCATATGCCGACATGGCCGCCGCGCGTTGCAAAAAAACGAACAGTTGGCACATCTGCGTAGGGCATCCATCATTTAGATGTTTACATACTAATTATTTTTGTTTTTTATTATTCGATCGTAACTTAATTAATGCTTTTTTGTGGGGACGCTCACTGGGGGTACGCTTGTTCGGGTTCCTCGAGTTTTTTGAATTTTTAATGTTTTTTTAATTAATCACAAGTTTCTTTTATCTGATGTGAATTTAAATTCATGTTATTCTGTTTCTCGCCTTTAATTTAGATTGCTTTCTTTCACGACATTCCTGCACGCAATGCGCGGACATTCTAATCCTTCACCGTTCCAGCAACTTATGTTTCTCTGTCGCTTTTGATGTGCCACAGGTTCATAGTCCACGCTGATGCGGGCTTGCTTGTCGGACTTGCGCTGTGTGCGTGCGTGCGTGCGTGCTTGGTGCTATGCTCGCGTGATTTTACCGTGAGCGCGCATGTCACTCTGTACACAAACCGCCGGGCTGCAGCTGACTGAATTGATGCTCTCTACGAAATCTTACCGACTAACAGCTGTCAGTTTGCTCTGAAGGTTTTCGTGTGTGCCGACATTTTCGTTTTTCATCATATTACGAACGTATATACCGGCGCTGCGCCGTATCGTTATATCGCGGGATGGTCATGGATACAGCCGGGAAGACGCGTCTTGATAGTGTCAGCGCGCGCGGGCACACATAACCAGAACAACGCACAGACTAACACAAAACCACGCAAAACACAAACAAGACTCGCAGCATTTTTCTTTCTCATAAATAAATATATATTGTTGTAATCGTAGACACTTTTTTTTAAACACCAAACCGATATGATATGGTTGAATATACATTGAGCAGTGGCAGCAATAACGATGACATAGGATCAAAGGTGGATCAATATTTGAACCGGCCCGATAGGCTCTAATTGGTGGTCATGATAATAGGTGAATAAACGATATTCTATGAGAACCGTAGCAAGATTGGCACAGAAACGGATACGGGAAAGTTTTATGCGCATGTGATGATGAAGTACAGAGGAAAAGTTTATATTTTACAACTTGTCATCAATACGATTAGAATAAGTAAATGATGCGGAACTTTGTTGAAATCTGGTAAAACCAAGGTTTCTCAGTTGCTAACGCGGAAAATACACCCTGGCTGAAGAAATGTTCGCCTCACAACCGTGATGAATCAACGTACAAATAATACGCCAAGGTAGTGCACCGAAATAGATAACTATTCACAGTAGTCTATTCACGGGAATGTACATGCCTCATCTCAATAAATGAAAATTCAATCGCTATATCGAGCCATACACACGCACATATACTCGTTTATCGAGGCTGTACTACAGATGATACATAATGATAATGATGATCAATGATCAATGATGAGTAATAACTGATGTGTGAGTATAGGCCATTAATCCATTTGCGGCGTGTACCATGACTGCATATATTCAATTCGTCGCAATACTGTAGCGACGCCAGCAACCCGTCCTCGAAATATATAATAATATACACGGTTCCGCGTACATATATACGAATCTTATTTAATCATGCAGGCGTCCATTTGTAGACCGCGCCACGTCAAGAAGATGAAGAGAAGGGAAACGTTGCGTATTATGCGGTCGTTTACTATAAATGTAGACCTAGACCATATTAAACTGAGGTTAAATGTAATTTTCTTTATTTTACACACCGACGGGTTATCGCGCCCTCGGACGTATATATGAAGTCGATCCTACACGCTCATCCTCTCCATCCGTTTGATTTCCATCGTTGACCGGCGATGCTAAGTCACCGGCCAACGCAAGAACAGAGACAATCCTTATTTCTATGTATGTGTTTTGTTGTAGCGATGTTAGATCTATTGTATTTTTGCACGTGTTTTTACTAGTGCAGCCGGTGCTATATATATATATATGTGTGGTGTGTGTGTTGTGTGTGTGTGTTGTGTGTGTGTTTGTTGTGGTGTTGTG
>NW_014577382.1:42722-45509 GCF_000485595.1 Priapulus caudatus
CGGTATCGTTATAAGCCGCTTTACTCCCATATGCCGACATGGCCCGCGCGCGTGTGCAAAAAAACGAACAGTTGGCACATCTGCGTAGGGCATCCATCATTTAGATGTTTACATACTAATTATTTTTGTTTTTTATTATTCGATCGTAACTTTAATTAATGCTTTTTTGTGGGGACCGCTCACTGGGGTACGCTTGTTCGGGTTCCCTCGAGTTTTTGAATTTTTAATGTTTTTTTAATTAATCACAAGTTTCTTTTTATCTGATGTGAATTTAAATTCATGTTATTCTGTTTCTCGCCTTTAATTTAGATTGCTTCTTTCACGACATTATTGCACGCATGCGCGGACATTCTAATCCTTCACCGTTCCAGCAACTTATTGTTTCTCTGTCGCTTTTGATGTGCCACAGGTTCATAGTCCACGCTGATGCGGGCTTGCTTGTCGGACTTGCGCTGTGTGCGTGCGTGCGTGCGTGCTTGGTGCTATGCTCGCGTGATTTTACCGTGAGCGCGCATGTCACTCTGTACACAAACCGCCGGGCTGCAGCTGACTGAATTGATGCTCTCTACGAAATCTTACCGACATAACAGCTGTCAGTTTGCTCTGAAGGTTTTCGTGTGTGCCGACATTTTCGTTTTCATCATATTACGAACGTATATACCGGCGCTGCCGCGTATCGTTATATCGCGGGATGGTCATGGATACAGCCGGGAAGACGCGTCTTGGAATAGTGTCAGCGCGCGCGGGCACACATGACCAGAACAACGACAGACTAACACAAAACCACGCAAACACAAACAAGACTCGCAGCATTTTTCTTTCTCATAAATAAATATATATTGTTGTAATCGTAGACACTTTTTTTTAAACACCAAACCGATATGATATGGTTGAATATACATGAGCAGTGGCAGCAATAACGATGACATAGGATCAAGGGTGGATCAATATTTGAACCGGCCCCGATAGGCTCTAATGGTGGTCATGATAATAGGTGAATAAACGATATTCTATGAGAACCGTAGGCAAGATTGGCACAGAAACGGATACGGGACAGTTTTATGCCATGTGATGATGAAGTACAGAGGAAAAGTTTATATTTACAACTTGTCATCAATACGATTAGAATAAGTAAATGATGCGGAACTTTGTTGAAATCTGGTAAAAACCAAGGTTTCTCAGTGCTAACGCGGAAAAATACCACCTGGCTGAAAGAAATGTTCGCCTCACAACCGTGATGAATTCAACGTACAAATGAATACGCAAGGTAGTGCACCGAAATAGAGAACTATTCACGTAGTCTATTCACGGGAATGTACATGCCTCATCTCAATAAATGAAATTCAATCGTATATCGAGCCATACACACGCACATATACTCGTTTATCGAGGCTGTACTACAGATGATACATAATGATAATGATGATCAATGATCAATGATGAGTAATAACTGATGTGTGATTATAGGCCATTAATCCATTTGCGGCGTGTACCATTGACTGCATATATTCAATTCGTCGCAATACTGTAGCGACGCCAGCAACCCGTCCTCGAAATATATAATAATATACCACGTTCCGCGTACATATATACGAATCTTAATTAATCATGCAGGCGTCCATTTTGTAGACACCGCCCACGTCAAGAAGATGAAGAAGAAGGGAAACGTTGCGTATTATTGCGGTCGTTTACTATAAATGTAGACCTAGACCATATTAAACTGAGGTTAAATGTAATTTCTTTATTTACACACCGACGTTATCGCGCCCCTCGGACGTAATATGAAGTCGATCCTACACGCTCATCCTCTCCATCCGTTTGATTTCCATCCGTTGACCGGCAGTGCTAAGTCACCGGCCAACGCAAGAACAGAGACAATCCTTATTTCTATGTATGTGTTTTGTGTAGCGATGTTAGATCTATTGTATTTTGCACGTGTTTTTACTAGTCAGCCGGTGCTATATATATATATATGTGTGTGTGTGTGTGTGTGTGTGTGTGTGTGTGTGTGTGTGTGTGTGTGTGTGTGTGTGTGTGTGTGTGTGTGTGTGTGGGTGTGAACGACATCCGGACATGAATCGACGTCCAAGGCGAGTGAATTTGTATGCGATAAACTGTCAGTCTAAAACAGTTATTTGGTTTCTGGGGCTCCCTGCCTAGCGACGCGATATTCACGGCGCGACTGTGGCTGAACCAACCTGTTTCCCACGTCCTGCCGTCTATTGGTCAGCCAAAGAAAGCCATCGTTCCCGAACTAAAAATGCTCATCGCGACGCGTTTAAAATCGCCTTGGTTCTTGTTTCGGTTAAATGCGTTCTATATATATATATATATAATATATTTATCCACCATTGTTGATTGAGCACAGCGCATTAGCGACGCGATGAACAGCCGTTAACTGATCGATTTCCTTCACCGTCGCCGACGTCTGACCGTGGCCCACACGAGGAAAAGAGCGGTTTCAGACAAAAAAAAACTCGATACAAGTTATACGAATAAAATCATGATGCACTACTTTCTAACGATGAATATCGAACTTATCGAAGCATTATTCTTAGCAAATTACGGAGGGGCGGGGGGCCTGGCCACGGTGAGATGTACCTTCACCGCTATCGTATATTGCCCTGGCGAAGCTAGACGATTATCCGTCAGTTACCGAATTGGGTGCCCATAGTCTAGCTCTGCACATCAGATTGGCCGGGTGCGGGGTACTGTGTGTGTTTTAGCTACAACTCACGATTTGCACTTCCTTACGGCTAAGAGTAGACATAGGGATTTGGATATCTC
>NW_014577382.1:49461-51323 GCF_000485595.1 Priapulus caudatus
ACACACACACACACACACACACACACACACACACACACACACACACACACACACACACACACACACACACACACACACACACACACACGGGCCGAATTAGGGCGTTTAGTCGTAAGGTGTCAATAAACTACCGCGTCATTACTGTCCAGTGAATTCATTAATCAATTCGTTTTCACACACACATACATTGAGAGAGAGAGAGAGAGGGGAGCACCCCGCGGTACGTGGTGGTGTCCGCGTGTACGGACGTCCCCATGGGATACGGCACTAGGCATTATGTGCATACGGGTACGTAAGCACCGCTGGGATGAATATGCGTCGATGCACACCGAGCGTTCATTAGCTCTTATTATATATCCATATAGACACACCGCCCAGATGAAGTGCACTCGTGAGTTCAGCGAGGGTTATTGGTATAGGGAATAGAGAGCCAAGGGAGCGAAAGCGCGCGTGCGAGTAATGGAGAGGGGCAGAGCGCGAGGGTAAGAGAGCAAGGGAGAGAGAGAGAGAGAGAGAGAGAGAGAGAGAGAGAGATGCATGGGGAGGCGGAAGGAAAGAGAGAGAAAGGGGTGAGACAGCGAGATAAAGAGGATATTGGAGTGGGGGGGGCAGCGGGTGACGGGGCTGAGCACAGATTACTTGGGTCGTTGTGGTGGTGGAGTATGAAGAGGAAGGGGAGTAGGGGATGGGGGAAGAGGAGGAAGAGCAGGAGGAGGAGGAAAGAGGGGAGGATGAGAAAACGGAGAAGGAAGTGGTAGTGACAGTAGTACTGATGGGCGGAGAGATCAAAGGAGGATGGAGCATGAGGAGATGGTGACAAGATGAGAAAGAGGGGGAAACGGCAGAGAAGGAGGAGGAGGAGGCGGGGAAAAGGAGGAAGAGAGAAGGAGGCGGAAGAGGAGGAAGAGAGAAGGAGGCGGAAGAGGAAGAGGAGGAGGAGGAGGAGGAGCAGGAGCAGGAGAAGGAAAAGGAGGAGGAGGCGGCGGCGGGAGACATCAAGAGAACAGGGATCAAACACGAAAAACACTGCGCGCAAAAAGAACGCGGGCTATATCTAACTACGATGACAGCGCTCGCTATAGACACGCTGTGTATAAGTACTCTCTCTACTCACCGTGCATACAGTAACCGTTGTAGGGCATGTAGCCAGGCTCACAGACGCACTTCCTCATACCAGCCTCGTGCGTGCACATGGCGTTCAACGGACACTGCTCGTTAAGCAGGCATGATTCGCCCGGCGGCTTGTCTGCGTGAACAGATATAAACGACAGTGAAATACAACTTAGTGTAACAGCGTTGACGTTAACCCCGCGATTAGTGGCAATTAAGCGCCGCAGCACTAATTATGTAACGTAATTGAATAGTGACAAAACAGTTCGGGTACGTTAGTTTCGTTTAGCGCTGTAACATTTAAATATCAGTTGCTCAATGCAATTAGTGCAATTCATTAGCAGATTTCGTTCTGCTGCTGCCGGCGAATTTAATTAAAACTCAGTATAAGCTTATAAATAAATGGCCGATAAATTTACGACAGTGGCTGAAAGAAGGCTGGCATCTCGGCAGGACGATCACAAGTTATAGGTATAATGTATCATGAGGTAACACAAACAACACTATTCACACGATGCGACTCTATAACACTGCCGTGTACGTGAAGTGAAAACGGTCTGCCGTATTCCAACGATTTCCGAATTACCGTGTAACTCTTGGCAAGTATAATCCGAACAGCAACCAAAATTTCGTCTTTACAAACGAGTGGAAGGAGACAGCGTGCAAAAGCAAGAGTGAGAAAGAGCGTGAGAGAGAGAAAAAGAGAGAGAGAAAGAGAGAACGAGAGAGAGAGAGAGAGAGAGAGAGAGAGA
>NW_014577382.1:52181-56639 GCF_000485595.1 Priapulus caudatus
ATATCTGTCTACCATGTCTGTCTAAATTGGTACAGTGGGTGTGTGTGTGTGTGTGTGTGTGTGTGTGTGTGTGTGTGTGTGTGTGCGTGTGTGTGTGTGTGTGTCTGTGTGTGTGTGTGTGTATGTGGGTTTACGTGCGTGTGTGTGAGTGTGTGGGCGTGTGTTTGCGTGAGGGGGGCATGCGTGCTTGATGCGTGCAGTTGCGTGTGCGTGATGCGTGCAGTTGCGTGTGCCTGTGCGTGTGCGTGATGCGTGCGTGGTGCGCGCGTGTGTGCGCGCATCTGTGTATGTACCTGTATGCACGCATCGTCTCCATCTTGCTTCTAATATTTACACAGCATACAACAAAGATATAAATCTTGCACCCTTTAGATTTTCTCCCCCCCCCCCTAGCACGGGCTTTCTTCGCTGCAGCGTGAGCAACGGTACTATACGCCAACTTCGTTCATGAGTAACACACTCTGTGGTCTCACTGATCCGCGACGGGTACATTATGCACGAGATCAGATCTCGGCAGCATATACAGGGCATCATATTATCCGGGGTGTCAAAATATAGACTATTTTGTATTATTTATGTCTATATTCTATAGTTAAAGTTAAAGCCCTTCCCGTGTCTATGTGGCGCATAGGGCGGTACCTATCTCCGTTTCCTTAACCAGATCCTCCGAACCTATCTCCGTTTCCTTAAGCCGATGCCACGCAGCTGCTTTCACAGTATATTCTATAGGACTATGTCTATATTCTCAGGATTGTATAATATAGAGATTACACATTCTATATTATACACTTCTTATATTATTGCAGCTAACTGAATCTATGATAGTGGATCGGTAAGTCCCCGAGCGTCGCGATCCGGTTTGTAGGCTGATCCCTGTCCGTCGGATCCGCCCAGTGAGAGAATGTGGATGAATGCGAATTGTCATCGCATTGTTCTACAGCGGAGATTCTAGTTATCATCATCATCATCATCGTCGTCGTCGTCATTACCATCATCATCAGCAGCAGCAGCATCATCATCGTCTTCATCATCGTCGTCATAATCATCGTCATCATCGTCGTCATAATCATCATCATCATCATCATCATCATCATCATCATCGTCGTCGTCGTCGTCGTCATCATCATCATCATCATCATCATCGTCGTCGTCGTCGTCGTCATCATCATATCATCACCATCATCAACATCTTCAGCAGCAGCAGCATCATACACAGTTTTTCGATTTGAAATGACTAGGATATGCGAGGATATCACGAGAGAATATGCAGAATTTGTGAGAAGAAGCGTTATGTTGATCTTTAATGCTTACGGCAACACGCCGCGGACACATGCATCACGTAGTGGGGGGGGGGACGACGAGTTGTCACGCGCATGCGTAGAGGGAGACACGAGCGCGTTAGTTTCCTCTACAATATGCTTACCGTAAAGTTGGTTCTTCACCTCGTCCACGTGTATGCAGTGGTTCGGGATGGCGATGTGCGGTGGCGTGCCCTGACTGCGCTCGTTCAGGCTGTGAAATAGAGAAAGAATCTCTAAAAAAAAGGTTTCTCACGAACCGGTCTCACCGTCTGCTGATTCCAAACCTCCCTCGTCAATCCTATGTGGGCCACGGTACGAATTTTCACGGCAATTGCGGTTGACATTTACTCCATGACCTGGTGGCATATACGCGACGCAGGCTCGTTCTTTACACCCACCCGCGTAAGTATCAGGTACGGTCGTGTAAATGCGTGGATTCACAGAGCGCGGTATTGTGCCGAGTTGCAGCGTTGCGGACTGTTAACGCCCACTCGACTGTATAGCCTCCCCCCTCCTCCTCCCCCATATATATATATATATATATATCCACCATGTTGATTGAGCACAGCCATAGCGACGGTGAAACAGCCGTAACTGACGATTTCCTTCACCGTCGCCACGCACCCCCACACGAAGGAAAAGAGCGGTTATCAGACAAAAAAAAACTCGCATAAAGTTATACGAATAACATCATGATCACTATTTCTAACGAGAATATCGACTTATCGAAGCATTATCTTAGCAAATTACGGAGCGGCCTGGCCACGGTGAGATCGCTTTCACCTATCGTATATGCCCTAACAGAAGCTAGACGATTATCCGAGTACCGAATGTACACCATAGCTACTCTGCACATCAATTGGCCCGCGGGTACTGTGCTTAGCTACAACTCACGATTTGGTACTCCTACGCTAAGAGTAGACAATAAGGGGATTTGGATGCGCGTGATTCTCTGGTATTCACATCTTACTGCTATATGCAAATTCAAATCGATACATCGTCACCCTCTGACCTAATATTATGCTAGAGTGCGTGGCTGTTCTGTTTCATAACGGGCTTCTGTTCGCTGGAAATGAAGCGTCAACCGCCGTCATATAATTCGTAAATGCTAACTGATGTGTTTACGAAGAGACTGCGTCGAGAAATATATTTTCCTGATTAGTGCATGTTTATGTGTTTTTAAATGCATCTCGATCTCTTAAATGCTTCCAGTCTCCAGAAATGCTATTTTCAATAAACGTTATCATTCGCCGTATCAAAGCATGTAGAAACTGCAAACTATAGCTGTCGTTTCTAGGCATGTACGATATGAGTAAGTACATGCATGCAAATGCTATCTGCTTAGAAACGGTCTTCATCACAATTGCTTTCCGCATTAAAATTTGTCCATTGCCAGACAGCCGGAAGCGTACAGTACTCCCTAATTGCCCAACTATGTTTAGCGGTCATCGCAAAAAAATCTGCCCGCATTTTTCCCCGGTGGTTTAAAGATGATAAAAAACTCTAACGTTTAAAGATGACGGCGTAACATGGTTATCTGTTTAGGCTTTCGCTCTTGGGATGTGTCGTCGTTCTCTGCGTCCGACTGAGAGAAAGCGCAGTGTTGCATGCTGCGTGCACTGTAGTTGTGCTCATCACGAAGTATAAAGAGACCCTTCGCAGACTGGAAAGAGCCATCGCAAGCTATTATTCGTAATCGGGTTGTAGTCTGTCATCTATGAAGCCATCATCGACTGCATAGAGAGAGAGAGAGAGAGAGAGAGAGAGAGAGAGAGAGAGAGGGAGAGAAAGAGAGAGAGAGAGAGAGAGAGAGAGAGAGAGAGAGAGAGAGAGAGAGCGCGCGTGTGGGTGTCGATCATCATATCCTATCCACATAACTTCCGTTCAAACAACAACTAGGTATAAGCGTCCGCACATCGGCAGCGTGCTAGGGTAATAAGCTTCTGCCGACGCAAGACTGCGAATCGAGGACGCTAGGGGTCGCTTCTCACTTCGCTACTATCAGCGAGGTGCAACCCTGTGTCTGCGGGTGACAGTGACACTTCCGCGCTGTGATGTCACAGATCATCTGGGCGGAGCCGCAGTCGCTGTTGTCGGCGCAAAAGTCTCCGTACGAAGATCCTACGAATGCAAGAAATAAACACGTAATTATTCAAGTTATCAACGTAGCGTAGTAGGGTGTGGTGCGGTCGAGGTACGAAATGTATAACAGTCATGCATCTCATATTAACTTGATTCGCAGCGGCCTACCCTTCTCACCTTGTCTCTACTCTACTTGTCCTTAATGATCACCGTACCGTTCTTCCCCTTAACTTATCTCTCTCATAACCTTGATTTAGGCTCTCCGGATCATACACATATCGATCATAATATATACATATACATGATATATGATGATATATACGTTTCAGTTGGCTACCGCTCTAAGGAGATGCAGTTCCACTGGGCAGAGCAAGACCCTATACAAATCGATACCAACATCTCATTGCCTCAGTTCAGGTTCCCGCGTCTGTCTATGGTTGGCTGCAGCGCGTTACACATTCACAACGGTAGGTAGATGTAAGTCACACATACGCCATCAACCAATGTCATAAACGCATAACTAGGTAAATCACAAATTGACACAATGGTTCGAGCGCCCTCTCCTTCTGTAGCTATAAGTAGTCGCATTACAACGCATTTTCCAAATACTTGAGTGGTTGTGAATAGGGCAATGACCCTGCCCGGCATTTCTATCCTCCTTATTCTACTAGAAGGCCACCGGTATAGGTTTCAATATCGATATACCAAAAATGTATCACTGTGTCTCTACTGATCATATATTTGAGAATAAATTCAAGTTGTATCAGGTAAGCATAACCAGCTGCTACACAGAGACAAAATTGCTTGCCCGATTGAATAATAAACCTTGTTTCATATTTACACACTCCACCATAATTTGCACTACATATATATACTTCTATTATCAAGCAAATTTATATTACACACATTAATAATATTAATTATTTATTCTGGATATTACGTTATTCGTAATAATATTGACAAAGTATTACAACGTTGTTATTTATCAATATACACTTAGATGGAAACAAGTGCCGCGGAGCGACAGCGCTCATCTAACGTCTACTGCGGTGACTCTGTGGTGGAGTGGTGGGAT
>NW_014577382.1:57154-59654 GCF_000485595.1 Priapulus caudatus
CTATTACTATTACTATTACTATTACTATTACTATTACTATTACTATTACTATTACTATTACTATTACGTGCGTGCGTGCGTGCGTGCGTGCGTGCGTGCGTGCGTGCGTGCGTGCTTACTTGCGTACGTGCATCCATCCACACATGCGTGGATGATTGCGGATGTGTGTTTGTGTGTGTGTGTGTGTGTGTGTGTGTGCGCGCGCGCACGCGTGTGTGTGTGTGTGTGTGTGTGTGTGTGCGTGCGTGTGTGCGTGCGTGCGGTCGCCGTGTGTTTACTTCTACTACATGACATTTTTGACAATTAGGGACAGGTCGCGCGACAGCAGCGTTAATGAGCGTGACAGCGATGACGAAGACGTCTGCTTCCTAACTACACCGTTTGCTCTTCGCAAATACGACATTTATCAAATCGATTTCGCTTCGCGGGCCACCATCAATTCTAGCAATTCTAGCAATTCGCGACATATCCGCACTGCGCCTATGATGATGAATGGTAAGTCTACCGACACAGACCGGGGACATCTTTACGTCGATTCGAGGTTGCCCCCTCGGGGCGCGATGTCTGCACGGCGCGGCTAGTTCCTAATTAGACACGACTGTCACGTACGAATTGCGCGCGCATGAGCAGTCGTGCTCACTTCGGCAGCCGCGAACGTCATTGCATTGAATTGCGTTACACTGAAGAGTTCATTCGCGCCAATCAGCAGTGTGGCGGTCCGTGTCAACTATGTGGAATTCAATTTCGGAGCGATAGAACAACGTATTGGTTCTCGTAGATATACAGAGCCCCCCCCCCCCGGGCGTCCTTTTGCTGAGAAAAGCACCACATCGTTTTACCTGTAGACGTTTAGTCGCTGCTTAGTACCTGTCGGATAATCTGAACTCCATACTATACTCTTCTGTACATGTAATGTGGGCGGGGCTTTACGCTTGACATGGGCGATATTTCAATGATCAAAACTATGATATTAAATCTCACATTAGCTACTTCCGTTGGTGCTGCGGGTGCGTGACGGCATTCCAATGACGTAATCGCGTTGACAGGTACTCTAATTAGCCTAAATGTCCTCATTGAACTGTATCGTCAAGCTAATGTCTTCCTAATCGGTGCACACGGTGACTCTGACCTGTCACCTCATTGTCACGGTTTTTAACAGATACGGTTATATACAGAACGGTATAACATCACTACAGCTACACGCACATTCTCAAGCAGAGAAACATTTGCAATAACTTTAAACACAGCAAACTTGTTTATGATAGATAAATATGAAAAGCAGCTCTGTACTGTAACAACACTCGCAACTGTATAGCATTACCAGCAATAATCCCAACGGGGCGTATAGGCACGAATTCACCTACAAAGGCTACGCATACAAAATGATTCTCAATTGTTATTACGTAAACAGCGCAGACGAAGAAGGAGTGGTGCCGTACGTGCCCGCACTCGTTACGTGTACGCGTAAGCAGGAACAGAAGTTGTTCGGCATACTTACATCTTTTCCACGGGCTTGATGATATCGTCACGGGCGAGTTTCGTGATGCCGCAGGCTATCGGGTAGTTCTCCACCTTCGTCACTCCGTTCGGCTTTGTTACTTGCACGACGAGCGAGTTTGTAAATCGAACCTCGTCGCTCTGCGCCCACCAACACACACACGACACATGATCGCACGTTATCAATCCACTTCCTTATTGTTTTATAACGATTATCATTCAGCGAGCGTCCGGGAAAAGACGAGTTGCTGGCGGTGACGGAAAGAAATTTCTATAAGCTGTGACATTGCATCACGTTCGCACGAGACGGGGCGTGACTCCGAATGATTTTGATGGTCTAAGCCTTTTGATAGTCTAAGCCCTTGATACGGATGGTTCAGTGATTCTAGCAGACATTCGGAAATTGCATCGGGTTGCACAGAAAACGTTAGGAAGTGTTGTCGTTATTTGGGCCTTGTTAGTTTTATATTACGCATAATCATGTAGAGCATACCCCCTTCATATTAATTGTGGACCTGCCCAGTTTAGCACTAAAAATACTAAAAAATATTGTTCATATTCCAACCGTTATATATATAACTGAGTAGTTACATGCATTTGATAGAAGATAACACGTGAATGCCCAGGAAGCGGGCGATTGTTATGTCATTATTGTGTGAAGTAGACACATGCGCTCTAATCTTTAAATATTTTGATCTACATCGTACCATGAGGTTTACCTATTAGCACAATAATCAGCTTGCTATGCCTGTTATAATTGTAGGCTCTGCGGGGATTCCTTCCCTGTGTATATCTCCCCCTCCTCCGCTAACTCGACAAGAAGCATGCGCCCTATACTCACGTCTATCAGTTCCCGCGTGTTACATCCGTACATGGCGATGGAGAAGTAAGCCTTGTCGAGATTTCGGCCCTCGAAGAAGCAGTTGTCGTGCTTGCTGTGCGGACCAAACGTCGTGATGTACAGCTTAGTGCCGTACTGATAGGTGAAGACGGCTTTTACCTC
>NW_014577382.1:61590-68929 GCF_000485595.1 Priapulus caudatus
GAGAGAGAGAGAGAGAGAGAGAGAGAGGAAAAACCTTGTCCCGGGCAAATCATTTATTCTCCAGCGTCGAGTATTTACTGTGTAAACAAGCGTCTTCTATACCGGAGCAATTCGTGATTGAGGTTCTACTCGGGTCAAGTGCATCACACGAGCTCTCCCCCCCCCCTCTCTCTCTACTAACACTCGCTGAACTAACTAAATCCTCAATTCGAAACAGTCGGGATACGACGGGTCGCTCAGGCTTAACGTGGTAGCGTATTGTCGCGCTTCCTTTAAAAATATTCGCACCTTGGCTTTCAGTTTAAAACGGGACGCATTGTCATTGACCGCCAGACCTCTACCCGCTCCGACTGAACCTAAACAAAAGTTGACGGAAGGCAGATAAACGGGGCATAATACGACGGGCCATAGTAACGTGATGTAAAACTCATATAGGCTGCCAATCCCGATGGAATGTTTAGCGTGCAGCTCCGACGTTAAACATTTGAGACAACGAGAGACTTCTAGAACAAAGAGATTAAGAAACCGACGGCGCAGTCGGTTCGTTTGTTGTGGTGGTCGCAATAGTTCGGTCTCCTATCGTGCGAGCACACGTCCACCTAAGCTATTGTTCGCCAGAGGGTTTCCTGGCGGGGGGTACACATAGCAGAGCACATAGCTTCGTTCTGCACATTCCTTTCGCGTGTAGTATCTATTTGTAACTTGCCACACTGTCATTTACGGCACGCGCTGACCGGTCGAATACCCGCTGGTAAGATTAATCGATGTTTACGTCCCCTAGGGGGCGCGGGCATAGATCTCGTACATGTATTAAAAAAATATACGTCACGGCTATACCCCCTGTCTCATATACCAATCAGTCCTGTGTGCATGTTGAAGATACGTCACAAATGTACACACCTGTACTTTACACATCGTATGTAACACCTGTAATATATATATATATATATGCCACATGCATGGTCAGTGATAAGGGCAGGCTATTTTCTTAGAAGGGTTGTGGGAGACCGGTTCCCTTGTGTCTGATGACATCAAACCAAATGCATGTATAATATACATGGCCGGTCTATACGTCATATATCACGCATGAATGATATACGTCATATTCTCTGTCATATACGTCATATCTATACATCATACAACACGCCTGAATGATATACACCACAGCTGTATCATATACGTCACATTTATACGACATATAACACTCCTGAATCGTACATGTCACACATGTGTCCTATACGTCACATCTATACAGCAAACATCCCGCCTGATGATATATATGTCACGACCGGATCATATACGTCGCACTTGTGTCAAATACGTCACATCACGTCACACCTACATCGCATACGTAACATCAGGAGTTAATAATGACATATGTCAAAAATTTGTCATTATTAACCCCTGGTAACATCTATACGTCACATCACGTCACACCTGTATCGTATACGTCACAGTACGTCACACCCGAATCACATCACGTAACACCTGCATCGCGTACGTCACGTCTATACGTCACACGCGCGTGACAGCCGTGCGCGTCGTCGTCGGCGTTACCTCATATATATATGTTGTATATATTTATTATATATAAAGGATATATTTATTATATTAAACAAATTAATATGTCATAATATGTCCCTTATAATATAATCTATCGCTCTTGATTAGTTCTCACGGCTGATCTCAGGCGCCGACGTAGTTATCTGGCGGTTGATGAGGAGGCAGCTGGAAGCCACTGACGTTCACGGGCTGGGACAGCGGCCTGCAGGTTGGGAACGGCAAGCAGCCGCGACGGCCTCACGGCTGATTTCGATCGTCCTTCGGTGGGCCTAGTAGGACGGCTCCTGTTTGCACGGTTGCGAGGTTGACCGTAGGGGTCCATAGCAATGCTGCGGGAGTATTCGCGTACGGGCTGCTGCTGGCTTGCCAGGGAGAACGTATCGGCGGGACGTACGGGTGGAGCGCAGCTGCAGGATAGTTCCCGCGACTGCCCGTAAGCGGAGGGTCCGGCGGAGCGGCTGCACGAGGGACGGGCGGGTTGGGCCGCGAGTTGGTCGTTCGCTGCGTAGGAGCATTACGCGCGGCGGACGCATGACCCGCGTAACCGCCGACCTGCCGTAGGCCGCGTGGTATCGGGACGCGCGCGCGCGACTGCTGGCGTATTAACTGACCGCGCTGGTCGCGGCGGAATGAGTCCAGCGGTTCGAGAATATTATCGTACATAGCTCGCCAGCTTTCCAGTGCGTAAGTTCTCCGGGCGGGAATGGTGGAAGGCTAGATGAGGGGAGGGCGCGCAGCAGGTTTGCGTGTTTGTAAGGAATGCCGGCCGGGGAACGTCGAGGGAGGGCACCCACGTCTGCGAGGTCCCGGGCTACGTCGACACGGGGTGTAGGGGCTCGCTCCGCTCTCTTCCCAACACGCGTAACCGCCTCTCTGTAGGAACGTCCGGCAAGGAGCATTCGGAAGGAGACTGATGTCCACCTCGTGAGTAGCGTCCCTTGGCCGGCTACCGTCTGGAAAAGAAAGCGTTTTACTATTAGTTTCAGTTTTACATGTTTCGGGCATCTTATAGTAAAGAAATATCGTGTAGTCGACGTTAGATTAGAGTTGTTTATGTGGCAGTCACATACACGAAAACATGGCAATAGTAGCACACGCAGGTGTAGCACTGTAACAGATGTATAGTCGTGAATACTATGTCGATGCTACACGTCTTATCTGCCGACACATATACACACACGACAACCACACAGCACACACCACACACCACACACACACACAACACACACAAATTGCACACACACACAAACACACACACACCATGCACACACCACATGCACACACATCACACACCACACACACACACAAACACACACACACTACCACACACAGCACACACAACACACACACCACCATACACAGCACGCGCGCACACAGGCAGAAGCATTCTATGGTCATCTACCACGAGCAAAATTTGGAAGCACTATATGGCAATTACTTAACCTTATTAAGTCAGCTTATCGTGTTCTGAAAAACACGCTTCTAAGCACGTGAGAGTGTCGGCGAAATCGACAGGCTGAAGATAGCCAAACCTTATGTTTCCGTACATAAAATATTCGAACAACGCTCTAACAGCGAGAAGGCGACACGATACCGGTTGCTCAGCTGGCGATAGCAAAGTATACATCACGATTTCAAACGTTACGTGTTCCGAAGCTACTTTAAGTCTATCGTAAGTGGGGCTTCGTCTCAAGGGTGATTACTCGCGGCGCCCGTGGCTACGTTACTAATCGTTAGGTTGTTTGCTCAACTGATTCTCTGCTCTGTGCGTCTTGGTTATAGTAGAGACAGTATATCCAATGATAGATGGCTCGTGTTAGATTGCATTGGTTTATGCGCGTACAGTTTGCATTAGAAATTTCAATAATGGATTGGAAAACTTTTTTTATTAACTAACGAATATTGGAGATTTAAGTCAAAAGGAATGTATAGAGAGAGTGCAGTATTTAATTAAAGTCTGAGAATGTTTTTTAACAATTATACTGCCTGCTGCTGTCGACCCACTGGCCACTACCACTACCACTAGCATACCCCCTACGCTACAACTACTTATAACTACGATAAGTATTCTTGTTCGTTTTACTATTACCGTGTTGCGTTATATTGTTTACCAGTTAGAACGAACGACAACGGGTCATCGTGTTGTCACCGTACATAACATTATTATATCGAGGCAAGACTAACACACTAGAAAACCGCACAGATATCTCTGTCTATAGCGAGGCTTAAGGCTTTTATTGCCTTACCCGACAGTGCGCTGGCACACTGCCGCTACACGGCTGTCTAGCAAACTCGCACAAACAGCTTTTTGTCGCTGTTGGCGCGACGGGGCAATACATATATCGTCGGCAGTGATGCGTGATACCTCCCGTGTCAGTCGATCAGCATCACGAAGCGTGAACGAGTGCGAGCAGACTGGCGGCCACACCAGCCAGTGATTCTGGTCACCCTGTAACCGAGACGCGATTCCACGTTCCGTTATCATCATCTTGTTCTTCGCGCGCGCGGGGACCCGCTGAGGTCGGACGCGCTCCAACACCCCGTGCAGCGGTAAACGGCACGAGTGAGAAGAAGTTGTGGAGCGCGCGATATATGCAGATTGTCTGTGTCGCCATAACATTGTTCATCCTTATCGAGGTTCATAAGGGTGGGTGGGTGCTCGCGCTGAGACACTAATAACGCCATCAAAATCAATCTTAACACGGGGGACATACATCGACACTGGCGCGTACGACTTGGCGGTAACGTCCGACCACACGGACGTTACGATTCACAAAGGGGATATGACCATTAATCTCTCGAAAGACCCCTATATTGAATTACAATACTACTCTAACCAATATAAGTACTATAACAAAATACGACATGGCACGGCCATGAACCACTGTGGTCGTACAACTTGACGAACGGTTACGATCACAAAAGGATATGGCATGCGCGAAAAACCTATTCTAAACTAGAAGCCACTCGGACGATCAGAGACCTTCGCCAAGAGAAGCTCAATCCTGTCACTGGTGAAATTTATATTATTAATTAATTAATTAGAGTAATTCAATATGGATTCCGGCATGACGACCAAAAATGTTAATCAATTTTAAAGTTACCCGATTGGCTGCGTATCCTGAAAATTTTAATTAAATTGAATTGGATCGGATCACCACCAATATGAAATCAATTCTAAGTTACCCCATTTCTGACCTATCCGTAAAAATTGATTATTAATTAATTAATTAATTGGATCCGATCACCACCAAAATCTAATCAGTTCTAGTTAGCGATTTCTGACCATGCCTGAAAATTTTATGACAACTCCGTCCATAAACTTTTTTAGTTAGGACTGCTTACACAAGAAACCCACAAACCAACAAACGCACGCCGATGAAAACATAACCGGCCACCCTTGGCGGAGCGTAATGTACAATACACCTAGCCATAACGAACGATAGCATGTGACTCACCAATGTTAAATAAAGAGATAATTTGAATGGCGATTCAACAACAACACAATTTGTTATGTTTTGCTTTTTGTCCTCCTATTCTGGTTCATAAAGTCGCCACTCACTAAGATAAGATTATCATGCGGGAAGACTATATCTGATGGCTAGGCTCTGCTGTTGACAATTGTCGATAAAACATGTTGATCGCATGACAAGTAAGACAATTACACGATAGTGTATTACAAAATTTCAGACCAATAATGAATTTTCAAGATTGGTTATAAATATTGAAGCTCAGTTTATATGATTCTAATATTCAAATGCTTATCTTTTTTTTCAAATTTAAATTTTTGATTTTTACAACATAATAATAGGTTGGATGTATATATTACTTTCCCTGTCGTTAATTTCTGATAGGAGTGAAAAGAATAAAGTAGTAAACAGTATATCTAACATGGGATAACAATAGAATTGATAGCCATTAATTTTGTTATGCGTAACATTTGCCAATCGCCTTATATTCAGGCGTAATTCGCACAAGCGACAACATTGAACGCCCCCTGCCTGCTGGGCTATGTTTTCACGCTGCCACCGATGTAAACCTCCCACTGTATCGCACACAAGGCATCATGCTGATGGAATGGTAATGAGCGATCACATTGACCCATTGGCTGCGCAAACCGTATTTAATAAATCACGAACATGTAAACGCACTCAAGGACTTCTGCGTATGTTGTGGTATTAGAGGTACGCGTGTGTTTAATTAGCGACCAATTAACGCTCTAAACGACGACGAAAAGTGCGATGGTCGCGGCAATAATGAGTCGGCACGCCGTTAGATTTCGCTCTGGACCTTGTCATCGTGCTCGGCGGAGATTCACCGTAAGTTGATGATCTAAATGCTGGCTACATCTACGTGCGTGTGATGTCTGTGGTGATGCATGGTGTAACGCGTGTAAAGCGCGTGGTGTGCGGTGCGTGCTGCTAGTGCGCGCGTGTTGTGTTTATGTGTGCTGTGTGTGTGTGTGTGTCGCGCGCGCGCGCGCGTCGTGCGTGTGTGAGTGTGTGCGCGCGGCCGTGTGTGTTTATATAGTCGTGTGTGCGTGATGTGTGTGTTGTGTGTATGCGTGTGTCGTGTGCGTCTGTGTTGCGCGCTCGGCGCGCGCGCGGCGCGTTGTGTGTGTGTGTGTGTGTGTGTGTGTTTGTGTGTGTTATGTGTGTGTGTGTTGTGTGTGTGTATGGTGTGTGTGTGTGTGTGTGTCCTACTGTCACGAATGCGTTCCAGTAAACCATGCTAGCAACCGACGACCTCTTGCTAGCTCGGATCAACCAGTATTGCGACCTGCCACGTCCCATGAGCCAGTCACTCATACTATGCCCAACTCGGTACTGCCTGTGAACATCACACAACACCGCACCGCGGCAGCGGACATATTTCCTTTCCCTCGTCACACACGTCCGCGCGGACCGAGGTATTTCCGCGTGTCGAGACGATTCACCACGGCAACAGGCCGTTGCGCGCCGCGCGTGTGCTGTGTGTGTTGTGTAGTGTGTGGTGCGTGTGTGTGTGTGTGTAGCAGTGTGCGTGGTGTGTGTTGTGTGTGTGTTGGGTTTGTGTGTGTGTGTGTGTGTGACAGCATGCGTGTACGCGTGACATACAACCCGGCTCGCGCAGCTTTTCAGGGTAGCCACCGCCGTCGTCGCACATACGCGCACGAGACGGACGCCAACCGTTTTATGTGTCGGCAAAGTAACGCGATCAGAGACAAAGCGTAAGGAACTCAGCAGGTTACACGATACGATAACCATCGCTGCCGCCGAAGACACGATGCTGGTCAACCCTTAACTCTATAGATCACGGCACCTGCGATCCACGCTAATAAAATCTGACGCAATGACAACAATTACAGTGACATTATGAACTCGCTCGTCACCGATTACGTCACGGACACTGACACACTGCTCCTTTTTCTTCATCCATCAGCGTCACCACCGTCAGTGCCCTATTGTGTCTAACATCATTATTCTGCTTGTATCTGTGCAGGGTGGGAATAAGGGAAGAAGCAGCGACAGGTTACGTGAAAGTAGGACTCGGGTCGGTTGTGGTGATGTTAGGTGAAGATTATCGTCGGTGTCATGGCGCGACCAAGCACGCGAGTCTCTGTAAGCGAGCATTGATTCGCTGTGCGGTTCGGCTCAATGTGAGACACAGCTGACGTCCCCATGTACTCGGCGCGTCCTGGCGTCGGGTCACCTGTGGAACGAGTAGTGACCGCCGTAAGCTGCAGTCGGTCGGCGATCGGTCGATAAAGGGACAGTTGGTCAGGACGATAAATCTC
>NW_014577382.1:68954-77445 GCF_000485595.1 Priapulus caudatus
TGTGCGTGCGTGCTCGCATACGCACATGTGCGCGCTCACAGGCGTGCGCGCGTGTGCGTGCGGTAGGGCCTAAACTCTAGCCATCGTCTCATCGTCTATTATTAAAATTAATTATATTATCTAATACTATATTATATAATATAATATGTCATATATATCCCTTATATATAATCACCTCTGATTAGTTCCTGCACGCTGTTCTCAGCGCCGACGTAGTCTACTGGCGGTCTGATGAGAGGCAGCTGGAAGCCACCGACGTTCACGGGCTGGGACAGGCCCTGCAGGTTGGGGAACGGCAGCAGCCGCGACAGCCTCACGCTGACTTCATCGTCCTTCGTGGCGCCTAGTGGCACGGCTCCTGTTTGCACGTTGCCGAGGTTGACCGTGGGTCCAGCACTGCTGCGGGAGTACTTCGCGTACGGGCTGCTGCTGGCTTGCACGGGAAACGTATCGGCGGACGTACGGGGTGGAGCCGCAGCTGCACGGTAGTTCCCGCGACTGCCGTAAGCGGAGGGTCCGGCGACGGTGCCGCGGACGGGCGGTGCGGCTCCGTAGCTGGTCGGCTTCGCTGCCGTAGGAGCATACCGCGCGCGACCGCGACCCGCGTAGCCGCCGGACCTGGCGTAGCCGTGGTACGGGGACGGCGCGCGCGACTGCTGGCCGTAGTACTGACCGCTGGCCGGCGGCGGATGACCTCCAGGTTGAGAATATTTCGATAGCTCGCCAGCTTCCCGTAGCTTCTCCGGCGGGATGGTGAAGGCTAGAGGAGGGGAGGGCGCCAGCAGGTTTTGCGTGTTGTAAGGACTGCCCGGCCCGGGGAACGTCGAGGGAGGGCCACCACGTCTGGAGGTCCCCGGGTACGTCGACACCGGGGTGTAGGGGCTGCTCCGCTCTCTCCCAACACCGTAACCGCCTCTCCTGTAGGAACGTCCGGCAGGAGCATTCGGGAAGGGAAGACTGTGTCCACCTCGTGAGTAGCGTCCCTGGCCGGCTACCGTCTGAAAAGAAAGCCGTTTACTATAGTTTCAAGTTTTACATGTTTCGGTGCATCTTATAGTAAAGAAATACTCGTTTAGTCGACGTTATTTAAGAGGTTGTTATGTGGCCAGTCACATCACGAAAACATGGCACATAGTAGCACACGCAAGTGTAGCACTGTCAACAATGTGATATAGTATGTAGTAACCGTGATATATAGTCCATGCTACATCTACTCTGCCGACACATCATACACACTACACACACACACACACACACAAACATCACACACACACACACCACACACACACACACACGGACACACACACACAACACACCACACATACACACACACACACACACACACACACACACACATCACACCCGCACGCACGCACGCACGCACACCACACACACACACACACACACACACACACACACACACACACACACACACACACACATACACACGCACGCGCACACAGCAGAAGCATTCTAGGTCATCTACCCAACGAGCAAAAGTTTGGAAGCACTTATGGCAATTACCTCAACCTCTATTAAGTCAGCTTATCGTTTCTGAAAAACACCTCTAAGCAACCGTGAAGTGTGGCCGAAAATCGACGGTGAAGAATACCAAAACCTTTTTTTCCGTACACTAAATATCTCGAACAACCTCTACAGCGAAAGCGCGAAACGATACCGGTTGCCGCTGCGATAGCAAACGTATACCTCACGTTTCACCGTTACGTTGTTCGAAGCTATTTAAGTTATCGTAAGGTGGGGTTCGTCTCAGGGGATTACTGCCGGCGCCCGTGGCTACGTTCTAATCGTAGTTGTTTGCTCAACCTGATCTCTGCTGTGCTGTCTTGGTATAGTAGAGAAATATACCAATGATAGATGGCTCGATGTAGATCATTGGTTTAATGCGGTACAATTTTGCATTAGAAATTTCAATAATGGATTGAAAAACTTTATTAACTAACATGAATATGGAGATTTAAGTCAAAGGAATGTATAAAGAGTGCGTATTTAATTAAGCTGAAATGTTTTTTAACAATTATACTGCTGCTGCTGCTCCACCCACTGCCACTACCACTACCACTAGCATTACCCCTACCGCTACAACTACTTATAACTACGATAAGTATTCTTGTCGTTTTACTACTTACCGTTGCGTATATTGTTACCAGTAGAACGAACGAACACCGGGTCATCGTGGTTGCACCGTACATAATTATTATATCGAGCAAGACTAACACCTAGAAAACCCGCACAGATATCCTCGTCTATAGCGAGCTTAAGCTTCTATTGCCTTCACCCGACGTGCGCTGCACACGCCGCTACACGCTGTCTATCGGCAAACTTCGCACAAACAGTCTTTTGTCGCTGCTTGGCCGCGACGGGGCAATACATATATCGTCGGCAGTGATGCGTGAATACCTCCCCGTGTCAGTCGCCATCAGCCATCACGAAGCGTGACGAGTGCGAGCATGGCGGCCACACCAGCCAGGTGATCTGCTCACCTGTAACCGAGCGCGAGTTTCCACGTTAATCATCCATCTTGTTCTTCGCGCGCGCGGGACCCGCTAGGTCACGGACGCGCTGCCAACGACTCACGCGGAAACGCCGAGTAGAAGAAGTTGGAGCGCGCGATATATCAGATGTCTTGTCGCCATACATTGTTTCATCGTTATCGAGGTTCATAATGGTGGGTGGGTGCTCGCGCTGACACTAATACGCATCAAAATCAATCTTAACACGGGGGACATACATCGACCACTTGGGCGTACGACTTGGCGGACGTCCGACCACACGGACGTACGATCACAAAGGGATATGACCATTATCTCTCGAAAACCCCTATTTTGAATTACAATACTACTCATAACCAATGATAACGTATATAACAATACGACATGGCGGCCATGCAACCACTTGGTCGTACAACTTGACGAACGTACGATCACAAAAGGATATGGCCATGCGCGAAAAACCCTATTTTAAACTAGAGCACTCGGAGAGCAGAGACCTCCGCCAAGGCAGCTCAATTCTGTCACTGTGAAAATTTTATTAATTAATTAATTAATTAGATAATTAATTGGATCCGGATGACGACCAAAATGTAATCAATTTTAAGTTACCCGATTTCTGACGTATCCTGAAAATTTTATTAATTAATTGGATCCGGATCACCACCAATATGAAATCAATTCTAAGTTACCCCATTTCTGACCTATCCTAAAAATGTTATTAATTAATTAATTAATTGGATCCGGATCACCACCAAAATCTAATCAGTTCTAAGTTAGCCGATTTCTGACCTATCCTGAAAATTTTATGACAATCCGTCCATAACTTTTTTAGTTAGGCTGTACACAAAGAAACCCACAAACCAACAAACGCACGCCGATGAAAACATAACCGCCAACCCCTTGGCGGAGGTAATTACAATACACTAGCCATAACGAACGATAGCATGTGACTCACCAATGTTAAATAAAGAGATAATTTGAAATGGGATTCAACAACAACACATTTGTTATGTTTTGCTTTTTGTCCTATTCTGTTTCATAAAAGTCGCACTCACTAAGATAAGATATCATCGGGAAGACTATAATCATGATGGCTAGGCTCTGCTGTTGACAATTGTCGATAAAAATGTTGATGGCATGACAAGTAAGTACAATACACGATATGTATTCAAAATTTCAGACCAAATAATGAATTTTCCAAGATTGGTATAAATATGAAGCTCAGTTTATATGATTTAATATTTTCAATGCTTATCTTTTTTTTTTTATTTAAATTTTGATTTTCAAATAATAATAAGGTTGGATGTATATATACTTTCCCTGTCGTAATTTTCTGATAGGAGCTGAAAAGAATAAAGTAGTACACAGTATATTAACATGGGCATTAACAATAGATTGATAGCATTAATTTTGTATGCGTAACATTTGCAATCGCCTTATATTCAGCGTAATCTACACACAGCGACAACATTGAACGCCCCCTGCCGCTGGGCTAATGTTTCCACGCTGCCACCGATGTAACCTCCCACTGTATCGCAACAAGGGCATCATGCTGGAATGGTAATGGCGATCACCATTGACCCATTGCTGCGACAAACGTATTATAAATCACGAACATGTAAACGCACTCAAGGACTCTGCGTATGTTGTGTTTAGAGGTACGCGGTGTGTTTAATTAGGACCAATTAACGCTCTAAACGACGACGAAAAGCTGCGATGGTCGCGGCAATAATGAGTCGGCACGCCGTTAGATTTCGCTTGGACCTTGTCATCGTGCTCGAGACGACAGTCACCGTAGCTTGAGATCTAAATGCTGGCTACATCTACGTGCGTGTGACTGTGTGGTGTGCATGTGTAACCGCGTGTAAGCGTGTGGGTGTGCGTGCGTGTGCGTGCGCGCGTGTGTGTTTATGTGTGTGTGTGTGTGTGTGTGTGCGCGCGCGCGCGCGTGTGCGTGTGTGTGTGTGCGCGCGCGTGTGTGTTTATATGTGTGTGTGCGTGTGTGTGTGTCGTGGTGCGTCTGTGTTGGCGCGCTCAGCCGGCGAAGGGGGGTGCCAGCGCGCAGTGGTGGTGGTGTGTGTGTGTGTGGGTGTGTAGTTGTGTGTGCTATATGGTGTGTGTGTGTGTCGTGTGTTGGTATGTGTGTGTGTGTGTGTGTAGTCGTGCGGCCAGGCGGGCGGCGTGTGTGTGTGTGTGCTGTGTGGTGTGCGTGTGTGTGCTCTGTGTAGCGCGCGTGCTGCCGTGCGCGACTGTCGTTGTGTGTGTGTGGTGTGTAGCTGGTGCGTGTGGTGTGTGTTGTGTGGTGAGTGCGGTGTAGAGCGTGCATACACAGCCAGCCGTGGCGCGCAGCTGTTTCCCAGGGTAGCACCGCCGTCGTGGCACAATAGCGCGCGACAGAGACGACGCAAAACGCCGTCTTAATGGGTGTCGGCAAAGTAACTGCGATCAGAAGACAAGGTAAAGGAGAGCTAGCAGGTTAAACACGACGCTAACGATAGCAGACGCATCAGTGCTGGCCGGCCCGAAAGACCACACCCTGCGTCGAACGACCTGGTCGAACTCTAACTAGATCAACCGCGCCACCGCTGCAGATCCACGCGCGTAGATGAAATATTACTGGACAAATGACAGCAAATAGGCGTGACATTTAATGGAACCTTACGGCCTGCGTGCAGCGCGATACGTCACGGAGCACTGACACACTGCTCGCGATTTTCTCTCTCAGCATACAGGCGTCACCACCGCGTTGTCGGTGGCCCTTATCTGTGTTCTAACCAGTCATTTATTCTGCTTGTATCTGTTGGCAGGGGGGAAATAAGGAAGAAGAAGGCGCACCAGGTTAACGTGAAGTAGGAGCTCGGCTGGGTATGTGGTGAGCTATAGGGTGAAGCAAGATGTAATGGTCGGTGTCCATGGGCGCGCGACCAGACACGGAAGTCTCTTGTAAGCCGGCGCGTTGATTCGCTGGTGCGTTGGGCTCAAGTGTGAGAGCACCAGCACTGACGTCGCATGGGCCATGTACTGGCCGCGGCGTCCCTGGCGTCGGTGTCCACGCTGTGGAACGAGTAGTGAGCGCCGCGCCGTAATAGGCTGCAAGTCGGTCGGCGAATGCGTGCGATATAAAGGACCGAGGTTGGTCAGACGATAACGATTTGGCCTGGAAATAGTTACCTATAATTGTCGTACTTAGTTTGCGTCAAATAAAAAACATCGCGTTTCGGCGTTTCGAAGGTTCGGGCATAGAGATGGGTAAAGCGGTGGTACATTACATAGAACCGAGCAGCTAGCTTTCAGTGCCTGGCAACTCTTGGATGGCAGCTGCTATACTGCGCTATAATACTGGCCTATGAATCCTATCCTATATCATATATCCTATATACTGCCTATATCCTATATCCTATATACTGCCTATATCATATATCCTATATACTGCCTATATCATATATCCTATATATAGGCCTACTGCCTATATCCTATAATACTGCCTACATCATATATCCTATATAATGCCTGTATCCTATATCCTATATACTGCATATATCCTATACCCTATATATTGTACTATATTCCATATATAATACTGCCTATATATCCTTATAATGTTTTATGTTGTTTTAATCCGAACAAATGGTTATTATAATTTGCCTAAAGTATGCTGCATTCTCTTTAAATACATAAGACTGGATAATTTGCTCTCGTGAATATGATGTTCTAGTTTATCGTCTCGGAACATGACACCAGTTTCACGAAGCAAGTCCGCGAAAAGTTCTCTTCCTCTATCTCTATCTTGATCTCTATATTACTTTCAATAATACATTTTTCACATCAATACATCAACAATGTTACCATTCAGAACGTTTTATCTATGCCTCACGTACAGACTTCAGCTAGCAGCAAGCAATTGTTGACCTGATATACATTGACAAAGCTGAGCCACATATCCTCATCATTGACCTGGCCTACCTGGTTGATACGTATCTACGATGCGAAAATATCTACGATAGCTAAGCCGTATTCATTCGGCCGTTATCTGGTTTAAATCCGAGTATTAACAACGCCTTATACGTACAATAGACCATCCTGTGTGCGCGTGCGCGTGTGTTACTCTAAAAGTAGAATGAGATTCGGTAGAACCTTATTTATAGTATATATAGTCAATTCAATAGATTGGTGAGAAAACTTCTGCTGGCTGTAGCGATGTAGTGGTAGTACGAAAGGTGTATATAGACGATGTGTGAAAGAAACAGCTTACACGTATATTACTGTCATTTCTTGCTTTTCATGATAAATGACGGCATTCGTTGGTCATTGGGAAGCAGTATTATTTTTGATACAGCATCTCGCAGCAGCTATTTCGCTCGGCGACGACTGGCGCTCTGTCATTTTATTGATGTCAAGATGATAATGAGCAGTTACCCTGCATATTATATATATGTTATATATATATATATTATATATATATATATATATTTTATTATAGATGTGGGTGTCGTGTGCCCGCGTGTGCGTGTGTGCGTGTGTGTGCTGTGTGTCGTGTGTTGTGCGTGTGTGTGTAGTGTGGTGGTGTGTGCCTCGCATTGTCGTGTTGTGTTGTGTGTGTAGTGTGTGGGCGTGTCCCACGTGTGTGTAACGAGAGAGAGAGACGAGAAAAAAAGAGTGTTTTTGTGCGCGTGTGTGTGTGCGGATGTTTGTACGCGTGCGCGCGCTTCTGATCATGAATGTATACGCGTGTTCAACAAAGACAACGTTACTAAATTAGAACAACACTATTATTATGCCAATTTGTTATCGTGTGGTTATGGTCGACGTGAAAAGAGAATTACTCATGTTTAACGTAGCAGAAAGATAAGGCATTATATCCTTCCTCCTCGCTGCCGATAGCAGCTAAGGAACCACGTTTCCATTGTTCGCGTGAAAAAGCACACGCGCGCATTACTGGGTGTAGGCTGAGTTATACACGGGTTTGCTCTTACACATAGAAGCATTAACAAAACCTCAACCGCCGGGATATAGATATAGAGCGTCCGCGAAAAGATACCGATTCACTCCGCTCTGCGCTCGAAGCCGTGGCGTTACACTTTTCACGACGAGATCGTTGTAGCGAACGGAACCTTTCCGCAGAGATCGTCGCAACCACTCGATGCGTTTGCCGCAACCTTCACGAACACACTCAGACACACGCACACACTCCAGACCACGCACACGCGACAAGCACACGCACCACGACCGCCAGCGCAGCCACCACACACCGCACCAAACCGGGTGGCCTGGCCAGTATTCTGTACTGCCGCTGCTGGCTGCTGGCTGGCCTTTGCTTTTGTGAGGCGCCAGTATTTGCTGTTGCTGCTGCTCATTGCTGCTGCAGGACCAGTATATTTTACCGTTTCTCCGCTGTTGTTTTTTTGCGACCTCGCGAGGTCAAATTCCAATGTTGCTATGCATTCAGCATTGCCATCTTGACATCTAATGGCATCTTGGGCAATGTATATATATAGAGTGAAAATCCCGGAGGAAAACGATGTCAAAAAAACACCACACCACACAAGATTAGCCTCTTTTAGTAAGGATTGTGTGGTGTGTGCTGTGGTGTGTTCGTGGTGTGTGGTGTGTGTCGGTGTTGGCGCCGCGCGTGTGTGTCGTGTGTGTGTGTGCGCGCGGCGGTGTTGTGGTGACGTGTGTGTGTTGTGGTGTGTGTGTGTGTGTGTGTGTGGTGTGGGGTGGCTGTGTGTTGTGGGTGTGAGTGTGGTGGGTTAGCGCGCGTGTGTGTGTGTTTGACGTTGGTAGTTGTTGTTTTGTGTTGGCACGTGGGGTGGTGTGTGCGCGGGTTCGCGCAGCGCGGCGGGTGGTGTGGGGTGGGGGCAGGTGGTGGTGGGTGGGGGGCGGTGGGGGGTGGTTGGGTGGGCGGGGGCGTCCGGATCACCACGAAATCTCATCAATTATAAGTTAGCCCGATTTCTTGACCCGTATCCTGGAAAATTTTG
>NW_014577382.1:79970-89970 GCF_000485595.1 Priapulus caudatus
ACACTGTCTCTTTACGTTTACTTAAGCGTTATGCCCCTGACGTATTCGATTATCTAGTATAATTATCGTATTATAGTAACCTACTATATATGTGACGTAGATTCAAAACGATTACGTATATAACCAGCCAGACACTGTTGTATAGCTTTCATTATGCCCGCTTGCATGGTCATAGTTATACAACTGTTTTTTTTTAGGAAAAATCGTTTAACATTATGTTGAAAGACGCAATATCGTACAGTGATCAGAGAATGATTGAAGCTGTATAGGCTACAATATAACATAACGATACGCTACAGTTTAATACAGACAGCGATTGTGGCAGCTCGCATATAGGGGCCTACACATGCAGTGCAAACCTGTGTTGCCACATGTCAAGTATTTGCCAACAGAAGAATGTTTACCTAAAATTATATATCTAAAGTAGATAACACATTTATATGTCAACTCTAGCAGTTATAGCTTAGGATTTTATCTATCTTACTAGCCAACTACTCTATTCCAATATTAGTTCAAGTTGATTATCGCAAATAAACCGGAGACTCTCATATGTCGCACGTCAAAAACAAACGTGACTATTGTTTACGTCTAAATAAAAAATTCTACTTCTAGTTCAGTGTTTCCCATTTAGTTGAACAAGCCGGTATATGTCTTCAGAATTAACGTGTCGTACAACCAAGGAGTAGGTGTGCCTACGCGCGCCCAAGGTTAAGAACCACTGGTCTATTAACCTGAATACCTACGCTACGAGTAAGTGTGATTAGGTAGTCAGCGGCTCTTCTTCAAACGAGCTTACATTCTAATGGTTGCCGCAGGTAACGGAATCATATCTTGCGGTTTCCTCTACGAAAATTCCACGATAGACAGCAAGGGAAAACGCATAAACTATATTATATGGCTTTTATGGAGTGTTGTGTGCGTTTGATAGCGTCGTATACCGTACGAAAATACCGTTCAAAGACTGCCATCGGTTTAATCTATGCTGCCACCTCTATTACGCAAACTTACGCGCTCAAAATAGACAGGGGCAAGCCCGCGAGAGATGGGCATGGCAAAATCCACTCTAAGCAATTCACCTTCGCCTAAGCAATTTACTTTCCTATTCATACGCTTATGTACATAGGGATGGCGCTCTCGTCGCTGGTCGCGTTGTCAGCCAAGGTAATTTCTGTCGACCGATCTTAGGCATGCAAAATAGGCAGAGGCATCTATGAGAGTGATGTGCATGGTAATATGCGCTCTAAACCATTCAATTTCGCCGCAGCATCGCGCCACAATGCAATGAGCAATTGCTAGCACGCAGTGCGCCAGTGTTTCCCTTACAGACCAATATGCTGGAATCGCTTAAACATTGCTTTTGGAATAGAAACCATGAATGAGATATCTCAAGCAAAAACGCACCTCAAGCTATCACATGATCGAAGGACTTAGACTACGAAATCTAACTATAACTTCTTGTAACGCATTCAATTGCAAAGAATCGCTGCGTGCAGCTGTAATACCGAATGTTGCAATTTTGATAATATTTCTATGTATCAATACCTACCGACCCATCCTTGACCAGTGGACTCAATAGAATTTGAACAAGAGGGGCACGAACCACAGGACAGGACGGGCACATTACTAATGCTCGCAGCATACAATTAAATGACTTGCAAAGTGTCAAGTCTCTTGTCGCAACAGTTGTTGACGATGATAACTTATAGGAACGATGAACGGAAACATAACGCCGAACGTAATGGCGGACATGACAGTTTATAGATGGCTGGCGATGTCACTCCTGACTTCTCGCTTTGTCGCAACAGTTGTTGACGATGATAACTTATAGGAACGATGAACGGAAACATAACACCGCACGTAATGGCGGACATGACAGTTTATAGATGGCTGGCGATGTCACTCTTGACTTCTCGCTTTGTCGCAACAGTTGTTGACGATAATACTTTAGGAACGATGAACGGAGGAAAGATAACGCCGAACGTAATGGCGGACATGACAGTTTATAGATGGCTGTCGATGTCACTCTTGACTTTTCGCATTGTCGCAACAGTTGTTGACGATGATAACTTAGGAACGATGAACGGAGGAAAGATAACGCTGAACGTAATGGCGGACATGACAGTTTATAGATGGCTGTCGATGTCACTCTCGACTTCTCGCTTTGTCGCAACAGTTGTTGACGATGATAACTTAGGAACGATGAACGGAAACATAACACCGCACGTAATGGCGGACATGACAGTTTAGATGGCTGTCGATGTCACTCTCGACTCGACTGCTCGCGCTTCCATCGCCGACGAGAGATGAAGATTAACGTGGATATAGCAAACTCGAGGTTTTCACGCCGAACCTCGGCATATCATAACTTATTACCTCAGATTCGCTCAGAGGTAGGCCCTAAATCACGTTTACACACGTGTGTGTGAAACTAACGAAACAGGCAAACGATCGCGAAAACTCTTAGTAATGAACGCTTTCATGGCAACGCCGACGTAGACAGACAATCTGCTCGAGCGGAAAACCTAATCACGATACGTCTCAGTGCGGCTGTAATATATAGACGAAGGCCCTGTATAGCCTAACGCAATAGAGATCGGCAATCGGGTTGTGTAAAGTTTGCAATCTTGTGGTGAACAGGGTGAATTGCGTTGGATGTTGGATTGTGGAGGAGAGGCGTTACCGTGGGGCGCCGTGTACACGGCAGATGTGATTATCAACCCTGGGGACATCGCATTTATTCACGTTTATTCACAGTAAAGGTGATCACGTACAGATCGCAAGAGAAAGACGACGGCATAACTGTTCAGACGCTAAATATGGCGGCTATCGTTTTATCGTCTCAGAAAGGGTAGCAGTTTTTGCCATCAACTTTCCATGGGTGTATGCAGGGGGGGGGGTCGTGAGGGTCGTACGACCCCCCAAAATTTTTTAAAAGGTCCACATTTTTTCCAAAGACATTTTTTTTCGATGGCCTTTTTACAATGACATAAATGAAAAAGATCAGGTACCAGCAATCAGTCCAAAGACATTGCCAATTGCGTGACGTAAATCTATCCCAATTCCAGCAATTCTGAAACTGAGCCTTTTTTTAAACAAAATTTTGTTTCATAAAAGAGAGACAAAGACTGACAAAGACAAAGACAAGACAAGATCAAGACAAGACAAGATCAAGACAAGACAAGATAAAGACAAAAAGTTCAAAAAATTCTGTTTTCAACTGAGTCAGAATTATTGAAGAATTTGATTAAGTCAGGAGTAAATAATCACAAATTGTGATTGTGAATTGTGATGTGTGATTGTGAATCGTGATTGTGATTGTGAACAGGAGTAAATAATTACAAATTTGTGAGTATTTACTCCTAATAGTGTGTAAGGCATTCCAGTGCGAGAAGCTACGCAAGAATAGGAATAATCTATGTGAGCAGCAAAATGCGCAAGTGGATCAAATTACGAACAGCTTCTGAATAAAACTGTATTTATTTCCGTGGAGCAGCTATTGATCCTACAATAAATTATACTTTAGCTTGTTGTAATCCGACATTACCAAATCCAATATATAATGAGCATGAAATTCATATAACCATGGCTAGCATAGCAGCGACTGCGCAATTGATGTAGTAGTGATTACAATAAAGGCTATAATAAAATTCATATTATTCATCGTTAAATTAAATTGCTACTACTAATAATAAATGACACTACCGGTTTCCTGTTCGTAGCTACAGACTAGACCGAGGTAGGAGTATAAGCACTGTGACCTGTGTATAACACGTGAGATTTCAAACCACGGTAACGAATCTATGCACGATGTCGTCTCTCGCGGTGTTTCATCGTTCACCCCAATTACAAATAGACACAGTGCCGATTACAAACGCTATTCATCAACAGCTTTTCGTTTTTTGTTCGTGTCGTCACATCGCCAGACACTGGTACTGGTGGCTTCCCTCGCGTGTGTATAGAGCAGTCACATGCACAACACACCTGCTATATAACGCGAGACCACCGTACAGACACGGTAAGACGGCTAAATTATTCACCATGACTCTTTTCCCCTCGTAAACGTGAAGGTTACTGGCGGGCATTGCTGATGATGACGTCACTGACGAGCAGGTTCTCATCGGCAACAATCATTCATCAAAAAGAAATTAATAATCAATTAAGGATGGGCAATAATCAAACATCAATAATCAATCAATAATCAATCAAGCATCAGAAATAATTAATCAAGCATCAAAAATAATCAATCATCAATAATCAATCAATCATCAATCAATCATCGGCAATAATCATCGTTGCACGCTCCGGCCGTCGGTTCGATCATCGCTCTGTCGAGCTGTGGCGCGATGACGCGTTGCTTCTCTCTGGTAGATAAAGAGAGAGAGAGAGAGAGCGAGACCCAGAGCGAAAAATAGGAGAGAGAGAGAGAGAGACCCAGAGCGAAAGATAGGAGAGAGAGAGAGAGAGAGAGAGAGAGAGAGAGAGAGTGAGAGACCCAGAGCGAAAGATAAGAGAGAGAGAGACCCAGAGCGAAAGATAGGAGAGAGGGAGAGAGCGAGAGCGAGAAAGACAGAGAACACGCGCACGAGAGAGAGAGCGAGGGAGCACGCGCACGAGAGCGAGAGAGCACGCGCGCGAATAAGAGAACGCGCGCGCGCGCGCGAGAGAGAGAGAGAAAGAGAGAGAGAGAGAGAGAGAGAGAGAGCGAGAGAGAGCACGCGCACGAAAGAGAGAGAAAGAGCGAGAGAGAGCACGCGCACGAGCGAGAGAGAGCGCGAGAGAGAGCACGCGCACGGGAGCGAAAGAGCACGCGCGCGCCAGAGAAAGAGAGAGAGGGAGCGCGCGCGAGAGAGACGACCAAGTTGTTAGTGAAATCCGTTCGGCGGGGGAGAACGAGAGCGGCATATCGATCTCCTCACCAGGCATACATTACACACAGCGACAGCGGCGTCGACTGCGATCGCAGTGAGGGGACACTGTCGACTCCGCCAACGCAAGTCTCGCGCGCTTCCATACTGCGCGAGTTCGTGCGCGTGCGAGTGTGCGAGTGTGTGTGTATAGGGGAACGTGAACCCTCGGCTAGCGAACACGAGAGTGCGCGTGCGTGCGAGAGCTGTTCTCCTTCTATATACAAAATGCCAGACGCAGCATCCTCCTAGTCGCGACAAACGTTCTCAGCGGAAACGACGTCGGCAGTGCTGCCGGTGTTGCGGGCGTCGTCGTATAGTTCGTCGACAGTTCGTCGGCTGCAGTGAATTTGCGAGATTTATGAGCGCTTCAGAATCGAGAAGTGTCGGAAGTCGACTTGATACGGCAATACAGGCGTGTATACACGCGCGCGTGCAAGGAAGCCTTCCTGTGGATCAGGGACGTGCAGTGCAGTGCAGTGCGTTGACATCGATCAAGCAAGCTGAAGCAGTAGATCGGATCATGGATCAAGATTGGTCACTGTGATCGGTCATGCAGAAGCGATACCCCGGATCATGTATCGAGATTAATCAATGTTGAAGCGGATTACTAGCGGAGGCGTATACTGACGGCAACGACAGCGACAAATCCGTCGTGCAGACATGGCAACTGGGCGACATGTAACGCCATATGGCGCGTGGATGCTAGCGTGTAGTGTGACAGCACTGATGAGTATGAGCCGAGCGAAGCTGGCAGGTGAGCATGATGCAAAGCGTGTTATCCTCAAATCGTATTTATTTATTGCTTGGGTTTAATTTGAGGGATATCTCCGCGCTGAGTTGTAAGCACGTTTGCGTCGCCTGGGTTTGAGGGATAGCCCCTGTTGTAGGTTGAGTTGTAAGCACGTTTGTGTCGCTTGGGTTTGAGGGATATCTCCTGTTTGTAAGTTGAGTTGTGAGCACATTTGTGTCGCTTGGTTTGAGGGATATCTCCTGTTTGTTTAGCGACTTATGCTGCTTGGGTGGGGAATCTGATGAAGTGTGTAAGCACGAATTGACATTCGACTTGGTTTGAAGGATATCTCCCTGGTTGCAAGTTGAGTTGTAAGCAAGTTGCGTCGCAAGGGTTTGAGGGATATCTCCTGTCGTAAGTTGAGTTGTAAGCACGTTGTTTGCGTCGCGTGGGTTTAAAGGATATCTCCTGTTGCAAGTTGAGTTGTAAGCAAGTTTGCGTCGCAAGGGTTTGAGGGATATCTCCTGTTGTAAGATGAGTTGTAAGCGCGTTTGTGGACGTGTTGTCGGCGTACGAAGGGAAATATATTTAGCCGAAACACAGGTGAGGTATATTTGCGGCTGACGTGACGTCAGGTGATGTGGTGTGTGTTGTGTGTAGTGTGTGCTGTGTGTGTGTGGTGTGTGAGTGTGTGTGTGTAGTGCGTGTGTGCGTGCGGTGCGTGTTGTGTGTGCGTGCGTGCGTGCATGCATTGCGCGTTGTCGTGTGCGTGCGTGCGTGCGTGCGTGCGTGCGTCCTGTGTGTGTGTGTGCTCGTGCGTGCGTGCGTGCGTGCGCTGCGCGCAGGTGTGTGTGTGTGTATCGTGTGTGGCGTGTGTGTGTGTGTGTGTGTGCGCGCGCGTGTGTGTGTGTGTCGATCATGTGTCGGGTCACTCCACAAAAGAAAAGAACTGCACCCGGCGTGAATACTTATCGCCGTGAGACGTCTTTTTTACACGTGTTTGCGCCATAATATGTCGATGCACAAATATTCCACGGAATGCGTGTACCTAGAAAATAGTTGTTTCGTATATTATACACGCTATATTGATCCTGTTTGAACGAACACTGCGCAGTTTCTCTGCTATACAGCAGGCAGCGCGAAATACTACCTGAATGCGTCTGCTTGTATAATAAGGGCATTTTATTAACCATGTAAAGGTTTCCGCCGGGAAAAAGTGACAAGAGATTTGAGACTCTTAATAACTATACTGTAAACAGACTGAATAAAAGATGGAAGTAAGTAAAATGGCGAAAAAAATGTCGCAAAGTGCATTCGACGCTTCGTTTCTGCAATGAATGCATGAAATGCCGCGTTGTCACGCACTTTCCAGGTGTTTTGCGCAACGTGCGTGACGCTTGAACCGTGTCTGTGTGCCCACATTCTGACAAGTTACAGCAAATCGTCTGCAAACCTCATGTAGGCTTTAAAAACGTCAGCCCGAAAACGCAACGCTGTCGCGCGCGGTATGTGTGTACGAGCTTGCGTACGCGTCGTGCTTGCGCGCGTTTGTGACCAACAACCCACATATAATAGTTATCGATAGTAAAAACCCTTTTCAAATTGCAATTTTTGGTTGTCAACGTTATGTGATTCTAAACAAAACACGTATTTCCCTGTTGAAGGCTGTCACTTTCCCGGGTCGTGGCGGGGAAACTGGATGCCCGTACACGAGGCGGGGGTTCACGCGTTGATATAGAACACCCGATACATCACTGGTCACGCACGGACTACGTGGTCAATGCACGCAGCGACACGGGCACGCATTTCTCATCACCGACAGGTAAGCTTGTCATTACAGGTGTACTGAACACGCGCAGCATCTGGCAGTCTCTAATGACGAAAGCTATTTACGGACCCGCTAGCTACCTGTTGTAGTTTTACGCTCTCCCGCGTTGCGCATCTTTGGGATTTTTTCGGCGGCATAAGTACTAGCTGGCGCTCTGTTCAGGTTGACCTATAATTAATTAAGCCTATAATTACCTAGATCTATTAATTAAACCTATAACCTATAATTATTCCTATAATTAAAACCTGTAATTAATTAATTAAATGTCACGCAGAAAATTACAAAAAGAATTGCTCGTACTGCGTTCATTGTCACCATCTATAAAACAAGCGAACATTCGTACTTTACTATGCTATATCACTCGTGCCTCGTCTTATTATTGATCGATTTCAGGACAGGAAATCGGAAGCCAGTCGGATATAATTCCTAGTTCTTGACAACGGCCCCCCTCATTTAAGCCTGATTACTAAAATTCCGCCGAATAATACGCGCATGGTTATAGACGAACGCGTTACTTCCTACTAAAAATTTGATAAGATGTAATTCAGTCTTTGTGTCACAGTTAACGCATCACATTTAGAAGTTCACGGGACGTCTTCACAGTAGCGGCAAAATAATGACCAGGCGCGTAGCTGCCTTTAAGACAAAAGGCCACGTGCCCAGCCACATCTCATGTTTCCAAAAAAATGATTAAAAAGAAAAAAGAAAAAAAAGAAGTTAAAAAGAATAAATATTATACTAAAAAAAATATGTACCCGGACTCCACACCATAGTGTGTTCTATTCTAGTTCTATGCCTTTACACACACACACTGAATGATTGAGCAATGATAGCTGCAACCTCACTACCAGAGATGAAAATTGCTCTCTTGTTTGTTGTGGCGATCGCCTATTCCAAGAAAAGAGTTCGCTGTCGCTCTCATCCCACGCGAGGTCAACCCCGACGTTGTCTTCCATTTCGCCATTTTCCCACTTCGCCATTTCCCATTTCGCCATTTTCCATTTCGCCCAGTTTCCATTTCGCCATTTTCCCACTTCGCCATTTCCCATAATTCGCCATTTTCCATTTCGCCATGTTTCCCACTTCGCCATTTTCCCATTTCGCCATTTTCCCATTTCGCTATTTTCCCATTTCGCCATTTTCCCACTTCGCCAGTTTCCCATTTCGCCAATATTTTATGTTGCTTCCACCCCCTGCACGAAATGATCCGTCCATTCTTAAAAAGAGGTCATTTCTAGGGTTAGGGATAGGATTAGGGTTATGGCTAGGGTCAGGGTTGGGTTAGGTTAGGGTGCTTGTACATGATCCATATGTTTTGATATTAGATTTCGCCTTCTTGTTCTTCAAATAAATAGTTGACTTCATATCTAAAGATTCGTTATAATTTATTCATTACAGAGCCTACTTTTTAACCCACCTCGAAACAAGGGGGTGGTCGGGGAGATAGGACGAAATGGCGGAATGGGAAACTGGGCGAAACGGGAAACTGGCGAAAATGGAAAATGGCGAAGTGGGAATTTTTAATGGCGAAATGGAAAATGGCGAAGTGGGAAAATGGCGAAATGGGAAATGGCGAAATGGGAATAACCCCCTTCCCCACATATTCAATAATAACGCGACCTAAACAATGCCCCCACCCCCTGTACATCAATCAATGCCGCGCTGCAAGCGCAAGAATTGTTCTACTAAGAGAAATTGTCGTAGTCAGAATGAAGGCTGTACATGTACTCAAAAGTATATCAAATACCATCTCCTGCGGTGTACATTTTTTAAAAATTCTGGGGGAGGACCCCCATACCCTCCGCCTGTTATTCAGTTCTGCCTGCGCATCGTTGAAGAGCGCCTTGATGACCGTCATTGAATTCCGCTTAAAACTAGTGAGAAGACATTCGCGAATTCTCTCTATTGTTCTCTTTCTCTTTCTCTCTCTCTTTCTCTTTCTTTCTCTTTCTTTCTTTTCTTCTTCTTCTTCTTCTTCTTCTTCTTCTTCGTATTCTCCATTACCTTCGCCCGCTGTCTCTCTAGTTTTTGCTATTGCTCGCTCTCTTCCTTCCCTCTCCCCTGTTCACGCCCTCTCCCTCTCTCGTCCTCTGTTTCTCACTCTCTTGCTCCCCCATACTCGCTCTCTCCCTCCGCTCTCTTTTTCCACTCTCTCTCTCTCTCTCTCTCTCTCTCTCTCTCTCTCTCTCTCTCTCTCTCTCTTTCTTTCTTCGCTCTCGCTCTCTCTCTCTCTCTCTCTCTCTCTCTCTCTCTCTCTATTTTCTTTCGCTCTCTCCTCTCTCTCTCTCTCTCTCTCTCTCTCTCTCTCTCTCTCTCTCTCTCTGTGTCTCGCGCTGTCATCTTTATATTTCTCACTATATCCTTTCCCATCTCTTCCCATTACTGCCTCGTCTCACTTTCTGTCCTTTGTCTTTCCTCTCGTCAAACTTTCACAATGAAATTTGTAGGCAGAATCATGTCGCCTGAGCATATGTGGCAGGATAGACTGCGTAGAGGGACAAAATACTTTGAATGAATTGTATAAAATACATAAAT
>NW_014577382.1:94970-98821 GCF_000485595.1 Priapulus caudatus
GCGTGTACCTAGAAAATAGTTGTTTCGTATATTATACACGCTATATTGATCCTGTTTGAACGACAATGCGCAGTTTCTCTTCTATACAGCAGGCAGCGCGAAATCCTACCTGAATGCGTCTGCTTGTATAATAGGGGCATTTTATTGACCATGTAAAGGTTTCCCGCGGGAAAAAGGTGACAAGAGATTTGAGACTTTGATAACTATATGTAACAGACTGAATAAAGGATGAAAATAAGTAAAATGGCGAAAAAAATGTCGCAAAGTGCATTCGACGTTCGTTTCTGCAATGAATTCATGAAATGCCGCGTCGTCACGCACTTTCCAGGTGTTTTCGCAAACGTGCGTGACGCTTGAACCGTGTCTGTGTGCCCACATTCTGGCAAGTTACAGCAAATCGTCTGCAAAGCTCGTGTAGGCTTTAAAAACGTCAGCCCGAAAACGCAACGCGTTCGCGCGCGTATGTGTGTACGAGCTTGCGTACGCGTTCGTGCTTGCGCGCGTTTGTGACCAACAACCCACATATAATAGTTATCGATAGTAAAAACCCTTTTCAAAATTGCAATTTTGGTTGTCAACGTTATGTGATTCTAACAAACACGTATTTTCCCTGTGAAGGCTGTCACTTTCCCGGGTCGTGGCGGGGAAACTGGATGCCCGTACACGAGGCGGGGGTTCAACGCGTTGCTATAGACACCCGATACATCACTGTCACGCACGGACTACGTGGTCAATGCACGCAGCGACACGGGCACGCATTTCTCATCACCGACAGGTAAGCTTGTCATTACAGGTGTACTGAACACGCGCAGCATCTGGCAGTCTCTAATGACGAAAGCTATTTACGGACCCGCTAGCTACCTGTTGTAGTTTTACTGCTCTCCCGCGTTGCATCTTTGGGATTTCCTCGGCGGCATAAGTACCTAGACTGGCGCTCTGTCAAGTTGACCTATAATTAATTAAAGCCTATAATTACCTAGATCTATAATTAAACCTATAACCTATAATTATTCCTATAATTAAAACCTGTAATTAATTAATTAAAATTCACGCAGAAAATTACAAAAAGAATTCTCGTACGTGCGTCATTGTCACCATTATAAACAAGCGAACATTCGTACTTTACTATGCTATATCACTCGTGCCTCGTCTTATTATGTGATCGATTTCAGGACAGGAAATCGGAAGCCAGTCGGATATAATTCCTAGTTCTTGACAACGCCCCCCTCATTTAAGCCTGATTACTAAAATTCGCGAATAATACGCGCATGGTTATAGACGAACGCGTACTTCCTACTAAAAATTGATAAGATGTAATTCAGTCTTTGTTCACAGTTAACGCATCACATTTAGAAGTTCACGGGACGTCTTCACAGTAGCGGCAAATAATGACCAGGCGCGTAGCTGCCTTTAAGCAAAAAGGCACGTGCCAGCACATCATTTTCCAAAAAAATGATTAAAAAAAGAAAAAGAAAAAAAAAGAAGTTAAAAAGAATAAATATTATACATAAAAAATATGTACCCGACTCCACACCATAGTGTGTTCTATTCTAGTTCTATGCTCTACACACACACACACTGAATGATTGAGCAATGATAGGTCAACCTCACTACAGAGATGAAAATTGCTCTCTTGTTTGTTGTGGCGATCGCCTATTCCAAGAAAGAGTTTTGCTGTCGCTCTCATCCCAGCGGAGGTCAACCCCCACGGTGTCTTCCCATTTAGCCATTTTCCCACTTCGCCATTTCCCATTTAGCCATTTCCCATTTCGCCAGTTTCCCATTTCGCCATTTTCCCACTTCGCCATTTTCCCATTTCGCCATTTAGTCATCCGCTATGTTTGTCGCATGATTCTTTTTGTCAGCTATTCGTAAGTAGTAGGATATTCAGCCTAAAAAATTTGCAACAAGGATGCGCGAAACGATAGATACGGTAGCCTGTAGCCATATAAAAATGCTTATAAACCCAGGGTTATTTACGTTACATCGAACGTTTGTTTTGCCGATGTTTAGTGAGCCAGGATTTTGCTGCTATCGGCTGCACAAACGTGGAACACATGTCCTAGAAATTCAAACAGGTGAGTATAGTCTTGTCTCGCGGTTTTGTTTTTCAATAGACACTGGCATTGCAGACCTGTGGTCTCGTCAATGTTTTGCGCAGTCAAACTAAACACATGAACATTATACATGCATGTGTGACGCGTCGCTCTGTTCGGTGAGATTGTCACGTGTGTGTGCCTACTTAACCGCAACTTAACTATACGTAACCGCTTCGAATATCGTCTCGTTTATTTAAAGTATATTCATTATTTCGGCATGTTTTACAAAGAAACTCTCCGTCGTATTTTCAGGGACGTTGACATCCCTAGAGAGCTCGGCATGCGATCCGCAGAACTTTGAGAACCATCTACATTTCGAAACGTTAATACCAGGCAGGTTAACCCGTGTGTAGCAAATCGTGTCAGTCTGAACTATTATTCATATAATCTCGATAATTTGATAACGATCGTGGTTAAGAACAAAGAAGTTTGTGCATACAATCGCGTACCGATACCAAAACGTTTACACTCCGAGAATCACTAGTTTCTAAAAATGTTCAGTCGGCAATGGTTCGTGTAAAGTAAATAAACAGCCGTTACTTACAAGCTTTCCTGTTAGGTTCCTTTTACTTGCCGTTTACTTACCTAATACATGCCTATTACTTACATGTTACTTGTCCATTAATTACCCTTTACCAACCTACTACTTAATTATCTCTTACTTATCTGTTACTTATCTTTTACTTACCTATTACGTATCTATTACTTGTCTGTTACTTATCTGTTACTTAGCTATTACGTATATCTATTACTTGTATGTTACTTACCTATTACGTATCTATTACTTGTCTGTTACTTATCTAATATGCACTATCATTCTTCACCTGTTTCCAGCTCTGCAGCTGCAGTGCGTCGGTGGGTGGGCGCACGATGGCCATCGAATATTTATTACGATCCAGCGTCATACGAACGATTCAGCTTCAAATGACGTCTCCATCCAGTGCTTCGTAAGTTCTCTTCGTTATATCTCTTGTATGGTTTCGATCTATGCTCAATACGCAGCACACACGCGCGCGCGCGCACAAACACGCACGTACGCACGCGCGCACGCACACAAACACAAACACGGACACGCACACGCGCACACGCACGCACACGCACGCACACGCACACACACACAAACACACGCGCGCGCAAGTGCGTGCGTTTCGTGAGCACATGAATACGCCTTTGTGTCCTGTTTACCGCGGATCAAATAGATGCCAAATAGCACGAAGAGATTTAAAAGGTTCGGCCCAAGTGCAATGAATGCTCAGCAATGCAATAGATAGATATACAGTATAGGCATGCAGCTCATCAAACGCGTCTGTACGAATAGTATCGTCCACACTATATGCTATAGCAATTGAACAGGCAGCAGCAGAATGGCATGCACGTATACACACCCACGCATACCGCTGCTTTCAAGACTGCACAGACCCGTAGTTCGGATTACATTCTCTTGTCGCGCAGTCGTGCACGAGGCAGCTGTGTGTGGAGGGATGTGAAGCCATTAAAATGTTCAGTAAGATGCTGTGTCGCTGTTTCGTCAAGCACGAGACGGCGTTTTGTATCGAAGAGTGGTATATGTATGTCTGTGATATTAGGCGGTCGGTCGGTCGGTCGGTCGGTCGGTCGGTCGGTCGGTCGGTCGGTCGGTCGGTCGGTCGGTCGGTCGGTCGGTCGGCGTCGTGCGGTCAGTCTGTCGCTCGTCGTCGGACGCCGTGGGGCGGGCGTTCGTCGTCTTGGGCGCGCGGCGCGGTTGGTCGGTCG
>NW_014577382.1:99663-101573 GCF_000485595.1 Priapulus caudatus
TTCAGTAAGATGCTGTGTCGCTGTTTCGTCAAGCACGAGACGGCGTTTTGTATCGAAGAGTGGTATGTATGTCTGTGATATTGGGCGGTCGGTCGGCCGGTCGGTCGGTGACTAAATAAATTACATGTGTGTGAGAGAGAGAGTGAGAACAACTGGTAAAAAATATATACACACCTAGAGAGCGAGCGCGCGTGAGAGAGCATGCGTGAGAGAGAGAGAGAGCGAGAGAGCGCGCGCGCGTGAGCGATAGCGATAAAAAGAGAACGAGATAAGAAAAATGGAGAAGAAAACTAACCACTCATCACAATATCGAGTTGTCGGTGTGTGAATTGCAGCCAGTGCATGGGAATGTTTGCCTTGTTTCGTTGTCAAGCGCTTCCAGTCTACCGACACGCAATCTATCCTAATTCGTTCGCTGGATGGATCGTGCGTTTTCAACAAACGGAAAGCTGCCGGAACGATAATACTAACACCTCTACCAGGTAGACGAAATAATCGTCAAGTTTTCGCACAGATTGCGAATTCTTTCTTAATATATCATTCCCGGTTGTTACGATTTCGCGACTGATACAATATCGCGCCGGTCTTGATTTTGAATTAAAGAGATTTTTAAGTAATTGAATTGCGCTGACGTCTGTCCGTCTCCCGGCCACTTTGCTGTTTAATTATCAGCCATAATAATTAAATATTATACGCTTTAGTTATATCGCATTTTAGCAATTTAATCTAATTTTAATGCAATTTTTCGCCGCTTTTATTTCGTGACCTTCGGATTATTATTGAAGCATGACGTCGCGCGTAAACGTGTAATGTATGGAAACGCATATTTCGTATTTATATGTGTATGTGTATGTGTATGTGTATGTGTGTGTGTGTATGTATGTGTATGTGTATGTATGTGTATGTGTGTGTATGTGTGTGTGTATGTGTATGTGTATGTGTATGTGTATGTGTATGTGTATGTGTATGTGTATGTGTATGTGTATGTGTATGTGTATGTGTACGTGTACGTGTACGTGTATGTGTACGTGTATGTGTATGTGTATGTGTATGTGTACGTGTACGTGTACGTGTACGTGTACGTGTACGTGTACGTGTACGTGTATGTGTGTGTATGTGTGTGTATGTATGTGTGTGTATGTATGTGTGTATATGTATGTGTGTTTACTAATAGGTGATGACGGGCCCACATGTAGCTTCCCTGCTTGGATGACTGCCGTGAGATCCTGGCGAGACTTAAGCGACAACTTTCATTACAAGCTCACCGATAATAACGGCACTCTGTTCAAGCTTAACGCGACAGACCAGCAAGTGGTGCGTAAGATTGACTGCAGAGCTGTATCGAAGAACGAGATTCCCACTCTGGTGATGATGGTCGGCTTTACTAGAGATAAATGGCGAGTGCGAAATTTCCTGGTTGACTTGTTTTTTTTTCTTGTGAATGAAAACACTTACTCGGCTCTCGTATTTTGTGTGTGTATAAGGCAAGTTGTAGAAAATTTTGTATTATCTTACGTTATCTGGATCATTTTACCTTATCTTTATTTGATTTCTATAATTTTATTGTCGGCCCTACACTCCTGAGATCATCGCATCACATCGAATGTTCAATGTCGTCTGCTTTAGTTTCGTATCGTTTCGCCTAACTTCACCTCATTCATGACCTTATTTATTCTCACCTCAACTTACGCTATGTCTCATATCCTACGTTTTGTCTCATTTCTTACCTAGCTTGATCTTATTTTACTTTACCTAATTTTACCTTATACCTTACCATACCTTAACTTACCTTACTCGACCTCACCTCACCTCACTTTACCTTACCTCACCTTACCTTACCTTACCTTACCTTACCTTACCTTACCTTACCTTACCTTACCTTACCTTACCTTACCTTACCTTACCTTACC
>NW_014577382.1:101583-107302 GCF_000485595.1 Priapulus caudatus
ACTATTACGTATCTATTACTTGTATGTTACTTAACTATTACGTATCTATTACTTGTATGTTACTTACTTATTACGTATCTATTACTTGTATGTTACTTACCTATTACGTATCTATTACTTGTCTGTTACTTATCTGTTACTTACCTGATACATACCTATTACCTTTCTGCTACTTATCTATTACTTGCGTGTTGCAGGCGATCGTCTCGTCCCAGAGAGATGTCCCTTCCCTAGTCGCCTTGCAACAGTGAACGACGTGGCTAGACTCATCGTTGCCTGCAATAGCCCAACGTCTCTGCTTCGCTTCGGCTGCCAGACAACACATACGATCTCCGTAGATCATTTATGTAAAGCGAACAGCACTACTGATGAAATCCTCGTACAGGAAACGCAAGGTGTGTAGTGAGATGATAGTAAGATGACGTCGATCCTAGTAATAGGGGTTATTTAACACATGAGCTGCAATCGATTCACAGGATCCTTGCATGCCGCGTACTTTTATGTGCCGGCAATGCACGCGATAGAGTTCACAAAGAACGTTTACTAATCAAATTAGACGTTATTAAAGGGATACATGGCCCCAGGTTCCTTGCACATGTTCAGTTATAATAAGTTTAAATTACGCTACATAAAAAATTTCACTGTTCTATATTTATTAGAAATATTTTTATAATGTTTTAAATCTAACGCCATCTATATTCGTCTACAAGTGCCTCGTTATGTAATTATTCTACGCCTTCGTACAGTTACATTGCTACTGGTAGTTAATGTACCATGTGCGGGCAACGTCTTTGCGTTTAGGTTACTCCTGTTACAATCAGTTGGAAAACGCAGATGCCAAATATGTGGTTGCCACTAAAACTCACGAAAGTCGAAATGCATTCTGTTTCGTAAGTAATATTTACATTCGTGTTAATCGGAATATTATGCCTATTTGGTCAGTGAATATCAGAAAACTGGTAGCTATATAATAAACCGTAGCAAGGTAATATTCCATTGTAGACAATGACTTACAGAATATACTGATTCTTTTGATAGACACTAAGTCTTGCTATTGCCATTGAAGCCATATTCTCATCTATTCCTACTTTGTAGCGTATTTCATACAGATCTCCCTGTTTCGTCATAGTACTACATTTAATTCTGTTCACAAACATTCAGTTACAGCATATATTGTAAGAGTATTGTAAATGTCTTGTATTGAGTATGTATTATATTGCATTGCATTGGAAATGTCTTGTATTATAGATGTATTGTATAAGCATAGCAAGCTTTTTTATTCTAGTTGATTTTTGCCTACAAAACGGGGTGAACGCATATATTGTGGAAAGACGTCGATAAGATTCTAGTTAACTTATGTCCATAAAACTCTGTTATTGCGCATACTGTGAGTAGGCGTTAATAAGAACGTATTCGATTCAATACAGGTTTATCGAAAGCACGAAGACGTCATCGTCATTACGAGGCATGCGCACGGCTGCGACGGACTGCGCGCGCATCTTAGACAAAGTAGCGTCAAATATTTCAACGTCACTTCGATTGGTAACGCATCTACGTCACTTTCAAGTATACGCGATAAGAGTTATATTGAGTTAAAAAATTATCGATAAGTGTTCTCGCTGAATAAAATATAATCGCGATACCAATAATCCGTCGTGAATCATTGTCTATGAAAGATAGCGCGTATGCAGCCACTTACTCTGTATATGTGCGCGTATGCGTGTATGCGTGTATGCGTGGGTTCGTGCGTGCGTGCGTGTGTGCATGAATATATGCGATTCAAGTCACTCTTTCACGCTAGAATTCTTTTCAAATCTGATCAAGTTCATATTTGATATTTAATTTATTTTCAGGCAAGTGTATTTCCGAATTAATTATGGGCTTACTGCATATTTGCATTTGACTGAATATGCGATTAGGCCGATATTCTAATATAATTGACTTGTGGATTTTTCTAATACCCCTAATTTTATTTATGCGGTTGCAGAAACAACGAATTTACTTCCATTTCAGGTGGTTGTCTATCTGCAGGAACGACAGCTTCACCAACAGTTGCCTTGCTCATTATTTATTTTGTGATATTATATATTAACTCTATTATTTATCGTTAAATAACGTTAAAGCGTTAGGAGTGACAATAGTCTACATTTCAATGAAATGAATACAGTAGAAATGTTAATTGTTATGTTTATTTTTGTATGAATCATAAACCAACATCGCTTTGACGGCGTATATGTATTTCTACGTGATTTGTAGGCAATATGCACGTAGAGAAATCAACAAATCATATTATTATGTAAGCGCGAACGAATTTGAATGACAACAGAGGGCGCGCAGAGCCACAAGCAAGCCGAGCCATACTAGATAGAGATCTGGAACTCTGTGGGCTCTTCAACGCTAATCTCTATATACTGTGTGTGTGTGTGTGTGAGAGAAAGAGAGAGAGAGAGAGAGAGAGAGAGAGAGAGAGAAAACGAGAAGAGAGAAGAGAAGAGAGAGAAGAAAAGAAAGAAGAGAGAGAGAGAAAGAGAGATCAAATAGTTATAAGCCGAGTTACTAGTTAGTATATGAGATCAGTGCTCTGCAAGCATCGCCGAGCCACAGATACGAGATATCTTGTGTACGGCTCTGCAGGCATGCAGAGGGCGAGGTGCTTATTTCTTCTGGGCAGATTATTTAATTTTAATTCGGCATGTTTGTGTGGCGTGATCCGAAAGCCGTATAATATATATATATATATAGTATGAGAGCCATGCATCGGTGAAGTACACAACAAAAGTCATCGTCAACAACGACAGACTAATATCATCATATATAACTCGCGGGGATCATATGAACATTTTACGCGTTTATTATCAATATTATTACACGAAATTATACGATCGGGCAGTAACAAATTATCTTTACCCATGACTACTTGTAGTTTACTACGATGAAAGAATACCGGATGTGTAATTGTTCGTGTAATGCGTACATACGTTCAGAAGTATATTAACGTCGTTTAATCCTATGGAGCTAATATGATCATACGGTACTATTGTGGTAATCAACACCAATATGAACCGATTACCTATGCTACCTATGACCTATGCTTTACCTATGACCGTATCCTTGTTTGTTTTCTGTTGACTGTGATCTTCTGCATTGTAACATGCGTCTTCAAAGTCTTTGACATGCGTTCCTGGATAGAGGTATTGTAAAATAATAATATTTAAATATATATATATGCTGTGAATCCTCAGGCACGACTGTTACTCATAATATCTGTTTTTTAATATCATCTACAATGCAGCACGAAAGTAGTAGCGTATTTTTTTTATTTTCTTTGTAGCTATTATAATTTTTTCGTTACTATAAAAGTGAACTAATTAAATATACTAATGAATTTAATTTAATTGAAATGCAAAACGCGCTATTCCGTTTTCTTTCAAGCTATAATTGTCGTGATAAAAATCACAATGTTAATTACAAGAAGTGATAATTTATAACGTTTAATTATAACGCCTCCCTAATGTTGTAATTAACATTGTAATTAACAAATTCGCACGAAAATGCGCCACACGAGGGCGCTGATGGTGCAGGACGAGCGCACATGCGGGTGTCACTCACAGAAATAGAATAGAATAGAATGGAATAGAATAGAACTTCTATTCTATTTCTGTGGTGTCACTCACTGATCTCTACTATACTAATATAGTTAGTCTATAGTTAGTATAGTAGAGATCAGTGGTGGTGTCACTTTCCCCCGGGCGTAGAGGGAGGGTGCCGCTACATAGCATCACTAGTCACTTCGTACACTTCCGTCATTCCACAGTCATACTTCCATGCTAGATATGGCCTTATTTCCCTAACCCTAATCCTAACTCTAACCCTAACCCTAACCCTAATCCTAACACTAGTGCTGCCACGTAGCGGCACCCTCCCTCTACGCCCGGGGGAAAGTGACACCCCGCACATGCGAGAATGACGAACATTTTGCAGGCCTAGCCTAATTATAGAGAAAGTACTTCCTGCTTATTTCCCTTCATAAACTCGTTGCTCATATAGCCAGCGGCAAATCAACGTGCGTTTCTATTCACCCAGAAACAGTACCCATAAATAACATTTTGCACTCCTTTCCCCCAGATGGTGCATGCCCATGTTATAAAAACCAGTTGGCGCAATATGCTCTGCAAGCGGTCTTTTTTTATGGAAGTATATCAATATACGATTTTCAATGGTTTATCAAAACAATGTTAAACATGGTATTCACGTATACGATGGGTCTGTTTAATGTTTATGTAGAGCACTTGTCTCTGTTTTACATGCAACCAATGAAGATCACTAGTCTTCAAGTATTGCTTCAATTAACTCTTTAATTAAGTAACAATATTCAGAGAGTAGCGAGCATAATCAGAAGCCAATTAACACCGGCCCATTGTTAATGCGTTACAAAACTTCACACCTAAATAGATTGTTCGGCACTCGCGCCATGGTTGGTGGTCAGCGTGGTCCGGTCGTGCCTGACGGTCGCCTGTCCATAGTTTTCGTACAAGATAATTTATAGCGGAATTGTGAATTGTGGATAAGAAACGTGGAAGAGGAGGATGAAGTTATGGGTAGATAAGAAGGTTAAGAACGAGAAACAAGGAAGCGGAAGAAGAAGAAAAAAGGAAAAGACGAACAAAAATAAATAAAAAGAAAAAAAGAAGAAGAAACATCTAGAGAAAGAAGAAGGAGATGAAAAGTAAATAGGAGATGGAGGGTAATGAGAGGTGGTAATTAAGATCACAATACATATCAACAATAATACAAATTAATATCATACTGATGTGGATGTGAATTAGGTGGAGCGGGGTAACGCGAGCAGGGCAGGGTAAGATGAAGCTGATTAGAACAATGATGACGGAGAAGAAGTGTTGTCACGAAGCAAAAATACTAAATGGGTGGTTGGATGGAAGCATTAAGAAGCAATAATACCGGACTGAAATAGGATGAGAACGGATGGATAGGGCATCGAGAAAATAGTTATCGAGAAAAGGAACTCAGGAGGTAACTTTGAATTAGGCTCGCCATGTAGGCCCCTATTAGCGAATTTCCTTTTCAGCCGAAATATCCGAGTTAGGTCTTTGCATGTAAACGTATGTTCATTAACTGTGACAGACTAAATGGCTTCGCGCAGACTGTGAGAAACGAAGGAGCCAAGTGCAAAATTAATGTTTATATTAACGTGATAATTTCTTGCACATCGCACATTTATATAAACTTTGCTTTTATAAAAAGTATAATATTTATACGTATGCTTCTGCCGGTGTGCCTGGAGTGTCTTTCAACGCCCAAGAAGGTACATTAAATCCTATTTTACTTTGGTGTTCAACCGTCAACCGTTTATAAACATGAAGCCGTTTATAACAGTTTATTGCACCATTTCCACGTAAAAGCAAAACAACAACAACAACAATAATAATAACAACAACAACAACAATAATAATAATAACAATAATACTGCTGTACTGTTGGTTACATACTAAACAATGTCAAACTGAGAAAACGACCAGACGCGTCGGTCCTCAATCGTTCTCGCTCACTCTCGCACCGCCTCCCTTCTTCCTCATACGATACTGCTTCTTTCTTCCTCATTTTGATTGATTCTCTTGTCTGTCTAGCTGTCTGTCTAGCTGTCTGTCTATCTGTCTGTCTGTCTGTCTGTCTGTCTGTCTGTCTGTCTGTCTGTCTGTCT
>NW_014577382.1:107882-113887 GCF_000485595.1 Priapulus caudatus
CTCTCTCTCTCTCTCTCTCTCTCTCTCTCGCTCTCTCTAGTCTCTTCCTCCCTCTACCTTTCTCGCGCTCCCTCTATCTGTCTGTCTCTCTCTTTTTTTTCATCTATCTATTTATCTATCTATCTATCTATCTATTTATTTATCTATCTATCTATCTATCTATCTATATATCTATCTATCTATCTATCTATCTATCTATCTATCTATCTATCTATCTATCTATCTATCTATCTATCTATCTATCTATCTATCTATCTATCTATCTATCTATCTATCTATCTATCTATCTATCTATCTATCTATCTATCTATCTATCTATCTATCTATCTATCTATCCATCCATCTATCTATCTAACTACATATATATATATGTATATATATACATTTATTTATATATTTATTTATTTATATCTTTCTTTTACGTGCGCAGGCGCTCTTTCTGACGTTCTTTCTACCCCTGGGTGAGATGCAATACTGCGTAACTAGACACGCTTTGTGTATATTTTGCGCTGCCACTACGCTGTTCTGGAGCAGGCACTACAGACAGCCAGGATGTACTTCCCAAACATGATGATTTACTACGGATACAGTTTCTGTCGACCCAGTTCCAACCTCCCCCCCCCCACTTGCGTTGCGTCGTGTGCCTGGCCGCAGACTCGTGTCGCTGTGCTGAGTAACCACTCATTCCAACTGCGTGTTTCCCAACTGTCCCCTATGTTACCTATTATTGTCTACGCATCATTATGCGCGTGAACGGTATAGCACTATGTAACAAAGAGGTAAGGCACATTGGCCCACATTGGAGATTCGTTAATAATTGTGTGCGGTCGCGCTGACGCCGATTGTGTGGACAGTTCACCCAAGGCCGCACGAGCCATATAAATTATGATTCGACTATTGAGGTATGGATTGGGGGAGCTGTCACCAGCACAAATATGTATGAATAGCAGCGGTACACCGTGTAGTGGGTCGCTATACGTGGCATGTCAATACAAGCTGTTGACAATCTGGTCAAATGAAAACAGAACGACACTCGTGAGGTGTCACTGCGCAGTCGGCATGTGTATATAGTTTTGTTATAGCGAATGGAGTGGCTGCATCAACATACAAGGTAACCACTTAGTATATGCAGCCCATATATTACTACTCGATAAACGACAACAACTGTGGCTATTGCATATTATAATATGACCCATATACACAGCAATATTGACATTGTATGGTGTGTAAGCGTGTGGGTGACATACTAGGTGACAAAACCGTTATGCTGTTATGTGTGCAGCGGTTGGTGGCAGCGCACGCGATCATGCTTGCGTGCGCAGAGCAATTCTCTCATGTACACACTACACAGCTAGCTGTCGAGACACGATATACCCTACTTCAGTGGCGATCTGTTTCGTAAGTCGATTAATTTCTGGTAATTGGATAGACAAGTGTAAAATGTAAGGCATATGAAGTTAAAATGACGCAATATGATGGCGCTATGGTGTATGAAAAGGTAGCATGTAAAATTAAAAGTACTGTGTAATAGGAGGGAAGTCAGAGGAATGTAGCAGAGAAGGAAGTGGAATACGAGGGAGATAAAGATGAGCAGGGATCCTTCTTCTCTTCACCTCTTCTCACCTTTCCTGCGTCTCTCGCATAGTAGTTCGATCCACGATCTACCCTTATTACATCCTCCTAACTACAATATATGTAGTTATATTGATTGTTGATTATCCCTTTTCAACATGTGTACTGTCCACCCATTCACCAATCATGTGATTTCCCTTTTGTACGACTAAACGTAAAACGTCTAACTCTAAGAATAACTCTTCGAAAGAATTATTTTCCTTGGGATTTTTTTTATCTGCGACTATTTTATGGATCCCGAGTAACCGTCATCTTTATCATCATTATCATCAATTTCTAGCCTATGATAACAACGAGTTCTCATAACAAAACCAAATAGTTTTTCTTGTTTTATTAAGGTCGTCAAATGTGTACGATTGCACTAAAATGTATATATTGCATATAGTCCTCTAACAATTGCGCTGAATCTAATCAGCGCTTACAACGCATAATAAATTTATTGTCCCAGCCGTGCGTGGTCCCTGGGAGCATTATGCGAATCACAGCAATATCGTTATATAAAGATATAGATCTTATACTATATTACGGTCATTACAACGCTGAGTGTAGATAGACACGAGACGAGGGTCTACTTATTGAGCATCGCTGTCAAATGGCACTTAGTGAACCCCTGATGTGGCAGTTGATATAATCACATTTCGTGCATAGTGAAAACGATATAGCAGTAATCATAATAACAATAATAATGATAATAACAATCAACAGCAGCAGCAGTAGCAGCGGAAGCAGCAATATAGCAACAGTAGCAGCGGAAGCAGCCGTATTGCAGCAGAAGCCGCGGAAGCAGCAGTATAGCAGCAACAGCGTTAAAATTATCGGCATCATCATCGTCATCATTATCAACACCATGATCAACATCGCTATCATGATAATTACACTGTTATCGATATTTTACCGGTACCATTATGATCATCTTCCACAAACACGCTATTTCATAATCACTTCACCTCAACTGCAGCTTTTCTGAACATACATTCTAGCAAGAGCTAATAATACCTATTAGCTACTAGCTATTACTTATTAGGTATTATTAGCTCTTGATTAATTCTAAGTATACAAAAGCTAAAGTACATACTCTATGCGACAATATACTTTTATGTACAGATGTAAAAACTAAAAATATATACTTCACACTTGCCAGTTTAAAAATGCCTGAGAATCCGTAAACTCGAAGAAACTTGAGTAATCACGAATCAATGCGTAACGAATGTGCCTAAATAAAGGCAATTTATAAATATATATATATCATATACTGAAATTTGCGATTATTGTGTCTTTGTGTGGTTAGAGAATTCGATATACAGAATAATTCATAGATCTCAATTTTTCAGTATTTCAATATAATCAATATTTAAGAATCACATATATTTTAGGCCCTGTTGACCAAGGTATGTATACTAGCAAGGTAGACTGGGACGGGTGTTACGAGATGGCGTGCAGCAACCTCGAGGAGTCCCGGCTTTATTGAGTGGTCACCCTTTCACGCTTTGCATAGCATGAAAATTGCAGGCACTTCGAATTTTCTCTGTCCTTAAGACAATAAGATGTGTAAAGACTGCCTACTCAACCTGATTTCAGTGTTTACGAATTTCATTGTCCGACGCATATACGCGACAATATTGCTTATTTCTTCAGTTTCATTCGATAACCACGATTTCTCCCACTAAAGCGCGAGATTACATGTTAAGGCCCGATTGCACTGCAACGCCGTGGGCATTCCTTCGCTCGCACGATGTAAGTAAATACTACTAATGCGATCGGATCGAGATCACGATATGATTAAACGGATTCCTATCACGGCTATTAGAGGTAAATCGGGACAGTTGTATCTCAATAGTAAAACTCAGCAACTAGACTCTATGGTGATCAGTCACTCTATTGAAACTACACTGTTGCGACACGACGTAGCCACACGCTTCCGATCTGAAGCAAATTTCAACCAGCATATATGTCAATAAAACAAACAAAAGTGAAATGAAAAAACACGTTTCCGTCTGGCGTCTATCAGTCGTGGGATGGTTATTTATTTCTACGGGTTAGTTTTGCCGGTAAAGACCGAGTGCATTACTCGCCACGGAACCAACGTTGCTTGTCGGCGACTACTTGGACAGGCGCATCTCGAACCAGTGTGTGTGTGTGTGCGTGCGTGCGTGCGTGCGTGCGTGCGTGCGTGCGTGTGTGTGTGTGTGTGTGTGTGTGTAGTGTGTGTGGTGGGTGTGGTGCGTGGGCTGCGTGTGGCGTCGTGGGAGAGGAAGAGGAGAGAGAGAGTGTGTGTGTTGTGTATGTGTGTGTGTGTGTGTGTGTGTGTGTGTGTGTGTGTGTGTTTGTGTGTGTGTTCGTGCGCGTGTGCGTACGCGCGTGTGTGTGTACGTGTGCGTACATGCGTGTGTTTGTTTGTTGGTTGGTTGGCTGGTCGGTTGGTTGGTTTGTTTCTTTGTTTGCGTGCGCGCTTGTGTGTGGGTTGGGTTGAAATGGGGGAGGGGGTCCGTAAATCCATAGAACTTCAACCAATACCTACAGAATGTTGGGCGTGGGCTCACCCCGACCAGTAAATCTATATAGCATGCAGTCTAGCTGCCATCGCTCTGTTTTCTACTCGGCCATACAATTCTCGTGGGCGCCGCGTCGTCGAGTGGCCTCCGTGTCATGTTTAGCGCGGCGTAGAGCCGGTTTTAACTGGTTTATGGTCGTGTCTGGAATTTGTTTGCATGTGTATTTTTGGAATCGCCAAAGAGGCCAACGAGCCGCTTGGAAACAGCTACTCAAGTGTATACACGCAGTGCTTGAGAAGGATGTACAGAATGGCGCTGTTATCTGTGTTAAAGCGCGTACGTGAAGCAAAGCGTTACCGTACGTCAGTAATGATAATTCTGGAATAGCCCCAGAAACGACTCGAGATTTTTTTACATAGGCTATTTATACTGCTACAAACAATACGATAATGCAGTTTGTACAACATTTGTACGATTCCAATCATAATGGCTCAACTCTGTGCAATATGAATCCTGAGCACATAGTTGAGGAGATTATTCCACTCAGTCTGGCATCAGCCTGCGTTTCACTATAACAACGCAGTTTTATCACTCATTACTCGCTATAAAATCTGTGTGCGTCTTAAAACTCAATCATTCGACTTGGTCTGCACTTACACGACTTAATGTACTGATACGATGGTCGCTCGTGCGGCAAGGTGACCTTCAACATCAGCATCAGCGTCAACAATGGATGATCAGTGAGGATTACAAGCACGCGCAAAAAAACCGGCTCTACTTTTTACTGGGTCGCGAGAAAGCAGCCATGCGTTATGCACGAGGATGCCACGCTGGCGACGCGTACACGTGGGCATCACGTGCTGTTATTATTGACACGTAAGGACTTTCTCTAGTCGGTCCGAAAGCATCGAGATATGTGTGCGGCCCGCGCGTATAGTCATCGTCATTTCGTCCTTGAGGCTCGCCATACTCTTTGTAGGCATTTCGTCGCATCTGCGAGTTGTCGGGCAGCATAATTTGCTGCTCGTTTCTTTTATTCCGCTTATGCGTAATGTCAATATACGAGGCAAAACCGTGACGTGCCTTCGGTGTCGCCCAGAGGCTAGGTTATCCAAAGCGTGTTTGGTAAAACGTTGTCACGGTCACGCGGGTGGTACAAGCGACTTTGGCCGGCTCCTAAAACACATAAATGTTAATTATAAGACGCGAGTATAATAACTCTAATATTGTTTTTAGTGTCGAACAGTGTAAATATATCAATGCATATATGTTTTTCCTTTCATTATTATTATTATTATTATTATTATTATTATTATTATTTCCAAAGTGGATCACGGCATTAGACGGTGGCTCCTGGGTTGACCGTGTCCCAACCTGGGACATAGGGATTCAATCCAGAATTTTTCGCAGGATGTGTGCTGTTCCCAGTAGTGCGATTTTCTGCACTTCTTGGGCAGTGTAGTGGCCATGCAGGGAGTTCCTTAAGGTTCTTCTCAAAACCATTCTTTATAGAGCCAAGGGCTCCAACCACCACTGGTACAATTCTCGTCTTAGTATTCCACATCCTCCTAATTTCGATCTCCAGATCTTTGTACTTGGTGAATTTGTCTCTTTCCTATTATTTATTATTATTATTATTATTATTATTATTATTATTATTAGCAATTCAATTGACATCTGACATTTCGGGGTCAAAATTGTTGTCAGTATGGATGCAGATATATATAACGGTCTATAAAATTACTATGCCGTGCATACGTGCGTCCGTATATGCTAGATAGAAAGAACGCGATAAAAAGGGAAAGGTGAACGCCAAAAAAAGCGAGCAAGAGAGAGAGAGAGAGAGAGAGAGAGAGAGAGAGAGAGAGAGAGAGAGAGAGA
>NW_014577382.1:113897-119460 GCF_000485595.1 Priapulus caudatus
GAGAGAGAGAGAGAGAGAGAGAGAGAGAGAGAGAGAGAGAGAGAGAGAGAGAGCCAGACAGACAGACAGACAGAGAGAGGGTGAGAGAGACTTTTACTTACTTTTTTAGAGAATACGCTGACACTTTTTTTATGACTCCATTTACGTCACAAAGTGGAACCTCATGCAGCTCGTTATTAAGATTCCTCTTCTTCGAATCATTCGGTACGGGAATCAACATGACAAGAGCACTAGCCACGAAAAATGCCCCAGCCATATAGAAGGATGACGTGTAGGTGTGCACAGCATCATACATCATTCCTGATTAAAAAATATAAAACAATTAACCAATCAATTAACTTATCCATTAAAATAGCCATGTATACGGGGTCCAGTAAGCACAAGAACGCTACAATAATTGATATGTATAATAATATCAGGAGTGAATAATAATATATAACAGTTACAGGCATTAGAACCACACTTCCATGGCTCATCTCCGATTTGATATTAGTTACGATGAATCTTTTCAATGTTAGTAAATTAATCTACAGAAAAATCGTGTATTTCTGTGCGTAACGTGTACGTATATAGCTCTCTCGCACCTGCTGCCGGAGCTCCGAAAAGAGTCCCCACTGCTTCGTAGACGAGAAGGAAACCATAGCCGTTGGCCATACGGTGTAGTCCGAGAAACTGGACGAGGAGTGGAGGCAGTAGGGCGCCAAAAGTTGCGCTGAAGAAGCCCAATATCACGCAGTAGGCGACGATGTATCCATAGTAGGTGGAAGCAGGTACGAAAAACGTAGCGACACCGATGGCTCCGAAGGCAGACACGTACAAGGTCTGCGCGGATACCTTCGGATGGTGAGCCATGAACCCGAAGGTTATTCTTCCTACGCAGTTCGAAACGCCGATGACTGAGATCAACATGGAGGCTAGCTGCTCTGTGTGGCCGACGCTGTGCGCGTACGCTGGCAGGTGAACGTAGGCGATGGACAGCGCGATGCAGAAGAGTAGGTTGTTTATGCACAGCTTCGTATAGTTTGGCTTCTTTAGCATCGACACGCTCAGCGTCTTCGTCGGTTTGACGATGTTTACGTTGAAGTCTCTTTTTAGCGGGAAGATCGCGGCCGCGCACACGCACAGATTCAACGTTATACCGCTGGTGATGAGCAACGCCTGTCTCCAGACGTACTTCTCTAGCAGCCATTGGAAAAGAATCGGATAGACGAGCATGCCAAAGCCTGTACCCGAGACAGCAATTCCCGTGGCGATAGTTCTTTTGTCGTGAAAGTGTTCTGTCACCGATACTATAGCAGGAATGTAGGCAATGCCTAGTCCACAGCCTGAAAGGAAGGCCGCGTATTAAACAATATTTTATTACATTTACATTGATTAACTAGTTATACATTATCATTATTAGTATTAATCATAACTTCAGCAAAATTCGCATTTTAATTCATAGTTGGTAGGTTTATTGGCTTATTATTATATTATTTTATGAATGATAACACAGCAGTTTTATATAATAATAGCAAGAGCTAATAACATTATTGTTAGCTCTTGGTATTAGTGATATTTGCCAGTTCTGACTGTAGTGATCAACGCGATCACCTGCACGTGATGCGGCCATGATGACGAGGCGTGCCGAGGATTGACACTTTGTGTCTTCCAATCACAGCCTACGCCGCACCAGTCTTTTATATTTTTATAGGTGGGGACCCATTGGACCACCAAATCGCCGATCTGGGCAACTAGGGCATTCTGCTATGTTAGAACGGTTTCCTACGATAGAGTTTGCCACAAATACGAAAATAACACGCTGTTTAGCGCACTGCGCTACGTCCTTCTATCGCATTTTTGCATCTCCGTAATCACAATAAGCCCCGCCTTCTTCGTTGATGGCCATGAATGGGGCGTCACCGACGTGACCAGTTACTGTACCGACTGTCTTTCGCCAGCCTGGTTACTTTTCGTAAATAATGAAAGGCCCGGCCGATGCATTTTGCATCGAAGTGAAACATTTTCGGCATTTTCACTCGCTGTCGGAAATAAACGAGTGCGTCATTCATTGAACACAGTAGTCTTGTACGTCAATGCACGTGCGTCAAGAGCCACAAACTCAACACAATTTCATCTCTGTTATTGTTTACGCCTGAATGCGTGATTGATCAGGGAGGGGTGCATGTAAGAGGGAGACATTTTCTTTGGAGTTCCGAAAAACACAATTCCGCTTGCCAATTTCATGAGCCATTTCAATTGGAAACTCTGCATAATGGACCCCCAACAAGCCCTTTGACTAACTAGTCAAGAAATTCAAGGGTCTGTATATTGCTCTTATTTAGCAACCGATAGTTCTTATTTAGAACAAAGTCTTCATTGTTATCTTCTAAAAGTACAGACCATCCGCTGACCGCCGTGGAGACGTGCGCCGGGCCTCGAATTTGTCGCACGTCTCCACTGCGGACAGCGCTTCATACTTCAACATCCCCGCGGTCGCGTGCGCATATCCCGCGGAACTGCGCGGCGTCTCATCCGCGCGCAGCGCTCAGGATCAACAGCAAAGCTGTGCCACGCAATCTTGTATCATGCCTCTCTAGATGAAGGCCGATATATATATGTGTGAAGAAACTGTGTTCTGTACTTACCGACCATTATCCCGAAACTGAAGTACAGGTGATATATATCCGTCGCAAAGGAGCTAGCCACGTAACCAGCAGCAGCGATCACTCCACCGACTGCCATTACCGGACGACATCCAAACCGATTCGTCAACACACTGGCGAACGGACCTGCACGTGTGTAAAAGCGCCGATTAAATTTCACTATATAGGTAGCTAACAGTGCGTAATTTACATTAATTTACATGCTTCGAAACTGACGTGGTCCTATCCAGATGTGGTCCTATTCTAGAAATCTAGAATATGAGATCGCGTCTTTCATTAAAATGTTAGGAATTGCAATTGCGGGTCGGTATATGATTATAAATATAAAAAAACATCAAACCACAAAAATCATAACTCTATTCCTACAAGGAAGATTCAACTGATCGACTCATATACACAAACAATGTCATGTAAAACCGCTCATTATTTCGGTAGGTAAAATTTTAATTAAAATGATAAAATCAACACGCCAAGAGGGATCATATGCGTCGACTTCCGACAATATAAATTATAATGGATGCTGTGGACAAGTATCCTTTTGGTTATGTTAGAGGGTTAATTGAGATTTATAGGGATGACTTTCGCGTTGTGATTTCCCCTTAATTTGGTCAATGCAGTGAATCAAAGGTTAAACTAGGGAACCAGGGCCCGTTGTCAGAAACAAAATTAGTCTTAAAATTTGTCTTGACATGAACTTCGACTCTTAAACCGTTAACAGAAACATCGTAAAGTTACGAGAACGAAAGATCCTCGCAAATTTCCTCTTAACATTACGAGATCCTAGACCCTCTCGTAACTTTAAAACCAAGATGAAAATAACGCAATTACACAAACAATAATCACACAGTTACAATGATTTTTATCTTAGCATTAACATTATCATTAACTTTACGATGTTTCTGAAAACGGCTCCCTGTCCATCATATGACGCTGTGTAGTCACCAGATTATACTTTGTATATCACTAAGAAGCCTAAAAACCCATATGTGAACCGGCCTTGAATTCACAGTCTGCGCTGTTGCTATTGCAACGGCAGCAGCGTCTTTGCACGTAAGCCGGGCTTATGCCTTGCGACTGATTTTATAGATTTTATCTTGATTTTATACTGATCGATTTTATACTGATTTTGTATTTATATTTTTGATTTTATATTTTATTTAATAGACACATGCAGCCATATAAAAAGATATCGTAAATTGAGAGTGTATCGAAACTGGAAGCACAACTTCATGGTATATGCACACTCCTTTCTTAATTAAGCTTATTCGTCCGGTAACTTTAGTAACAAATTAAACAGTAATACACTAATCAGCAATGCTAACTATAAACGGTTCTATATATAATACGTACGCTATAATACGTAAGGCCCCCGCTACGTACCCCCGCTACATACACTACGGCCCCCGCTACGTACACTACGGCCCCCGCTACGTACACTACGGCCCCCGCTACGTACGCTACGGCCCCCGCTACGTACGCTACGGCCCTCGCTACGTACGCTACGGCCCCCGCTACGTACGCTACGGCCCGCGCTACGTACGCTACGGCCCTCTCTACGTACGCTACAGCCCCCGCTACGTACGCTACGGCCCCCGCTACGTACGCTACGGCCCCCGCTACGTACGCTGCGGCCCTCGCAACGCACCCCCGCTACGTACGCTACGGCCCCCGCTACGTATGCTACGGCCCCCGCTACGTACGCTGCGGCCCTCGCAACGCACCCCCGCTACGTACGCTACGGCCCCCGCTACGTACCCCCGCTACGTACGCTTGTTTCTATATATAATACGCACGCTATAATACAACCCAATTCGTTGTACTACCACATAATTACTCATACCATAATTCACTAGGCTTACCAATGACCAGCAGACATGCTGTGTTAATGGAACCAATCCATGCCGTTGCACCGGCGTTCCCTTTAAATTCGTCCAGGAACACCATATTGAAGATCCCGTATGTCCAAGAGACGCCATAGATGAGCATGTGCGCAATGAACGAAGTTACGACCACCACCCAACTCCAGCCTCGGTCGATCTCGTGCAGGAACATTTTGCTATAATATTTTGCCGGCTGAATTGCAGTCTTTATGCACGCTTGTTGTCACATTAGATCTATAGTGATCAGCATCTGTAATCACGAATAATATCAGGAGTAAATATAATCGCTCAAACTCCTGATAATACCTCTCATTCAATTCGGGTCATTTCCGCTTGAGGATGCACGCGCAGAGCACGCGATCAGACCAGCACTCTCAGTACTGATGTTCAGCTGACTGAAGTGAAGGAACTCGGCGAGTGCACTGCGCCGGCAAGCGGGAATAGCTGAGGTCGTAAAAGTAAGGGTAACTGGGCTCGACGCAGACGATTTTTTCACCTACGAAAGCAATAAATAGCCGTTTCCAAATACTGCTTCGATATACAGGGGGCGGGACTAGAGACTATGCAATGAATATTCACGATGTCAGCGAGGGTGGGGGGGGGCACCATGGCAATTAAGATATGCAGCACGAAGTACGTACGTGTCTCCCTTTAGCATTAAATCCTGGATGACATGTTTTGCAGTTATGTTGTAATCAAATAACGGTTAAAATTATATCAAAGAACGATAGAGAGAACCATAAAAGTGAAAGCGGTGTGATTGTAACTTGTGGTGATATAGTAGTATATAGGTTAATTAAATTGTGGTGGGGAGGGCCTATAGGGCTTATACGGGTACGTATAACCGGTGAACCTGAACTCGCCCCTGGATGAAAACGGGGTATTCAAAGTTCATTTCAGCCTGCAGGCACCCTGTAGACGGCACACGCACGCACACTAATATATATATATATATATATATATATATATATATATATATATATATATATAATAAAGTAAAAGAAAACGAAACGACGACCGACGGCGTCGGACGAGAAC
>NW_014577382.1:119482-123948 GCF_000485595.1 Priapulus caudatus
TGTGTGTGTGTGTGTGTGTGTGTGTGTGTGTGTGTGTGTGTGTGTGTGTGTGTGTGTGTGTGTGTGCGCGCGCGCGTGTGTGTTTTAAATTATGCGCATTAAAGGTATGACACTATTCAGCTCACTCTTATCCTACACGCGGCGTATTTCTTGAATCCGTAGACACTGCATTATATGATATCTCGTCAATATACTAATGTCATGACATATGCCGCCTTAGGGCATTTGTTTTGTCTACTGCCCTGAATACACAGATACAGATATACTATACGAATACAGAATCAGATACAGATATATAGACACAGATGCAGATACAAATACAGGTAAGGATAGATACATGTGCAGATACAGATGAAGATAATATTGATATAGATGTAGATGTAGATGTAGATGTAGATGTAGATGTAGATGTAGATGTAGATGTAGATGTAGATGTAGATGTAGATGTAGATGTAGATTTAGACGTAGATGAAAAGATATAGTTATCGATATAGATATTGATATAGATATAGATATAGATATAGCTATAGATATAGATATAGATATAGATATATTTAAAGATATCGATGAAAACCTCTCCATTGGAAATTTTCAACTCCGGTGTCTATACGTGGGCACGCGATGTGATATGCGATACTTCGGGAGTTATTTTTACAGGCGAAGAGTTTTCTCGAACATTGTTTCCTTTTTCTATGCGTGGGTGGAGAACAGATTACAAGAGAGCTTCTTGTGCAACCGCGGTGAACCCCGTTACTCTGCCCGAACTAACCCCGAACTTAGCCCTGGATGAAAACGGGCGATTCAAAGTGTACGGTTTCATGCTCGGCGTACGGAATGCAGACACCCCGCACGATATATACATATATATATATATATATATATATATATATAATATATATAATATATAAGACATACGGGCAACAGCAGGCGGACAGGCACCCCGATTATATCAATTTGATCACGTATATGAATGTATCCATGTCATAATATCATAAACAAAGCTATAGGTGCCGGCTGACTACGCACCTATTGAATCGCGTTGCCATGCAAAAGGTCTAACATACTACAAAGGTGTAACAACCCCCCTGTGTTAATCTACAGTACGTCACCTTAAAAGAACTCAAACCAACCAAAGAACCCCCCCAACTCAACCCCCATGATGAGCCACAGGTATGAGGCTTTTAGCCAATATCGTGCGCGTAAGGCGCATGCGGTGAGTGGAAACGCATAACGTTGTCTTATAAGTCCTATAAGGAGGACGGCCTATCAGGAGGACAGTCCTATAAGGATGGCATCGCCGTGAAAATCGCCTGGTGTGTCCACTCAATCGCCGCCGATTTCATCGCCCGATGGCCATGCGGCCGATGCCATCGCACAGATCAAAACGTTTTTCATAATTATCGCCCGATGCCATCGGCCGATGCCATCGCCCGATGCAATCGCCTGGTGTGTCCGCGACCGGCGATAACATCGCCCGATTGTACAATTCATCAGCCAATCAGAGTTCATCAGCCAATCGCACTGCCGCCGCAAAAAAAACCCTAACCTAACCTAAACCCTAAACCTAACCTAAACCCTAACCCTAACCCTAAAAAAAAAAAAAATTAAATTAAATTAAAGTGCCTAGTAGTCATATAATATCGCATCTAACTGCCGAGTGCTCGCCCGATGCCATCGGCCGATGCCATCGCCCGATGCAATCGCCTGGTGTGTCCACGACTGCGCGATAGAATCTTTTAAGGATGAAGTGGGGGGGGAAGCGTGATGCTCACATGCACCACGCTAATCCGCCCCTGGAGCTCTGCACAGCAGCAGCTGTATGCGCTTGTGGGCGGCTTGGCTTTGAGCCAACTATAGCTGCTGGCCATACGGTAGCGGTTTTCGGTGACCTCAATAACACTCCTGTGTTTACGTCTGTAGTCCGTAGCGCGGCATGCACGGGGAGTGAACGTATCGTCCCTCGAAACTGTCGATACCTTTGCAGTTTGTTAAATATTTATCAAATGCCGTCACCCCTCTCGTATTTGTTATAGCGCCGTGGCAAGTCAGCGCACGTGCATACACCTGCTGACACACACACAGCCTACGTGCCTACGGTGCGTACAGTGCTACGGTGCTACGGTGCCTACGTGCACACAGCCTACACAGCCTACGTGCACACACCACACACACACACACACACACACACACACACACCACACACACACACACACAACACACACACACATCACACAACACACACACAACACACACACACACACACACACACACACACACACACACACACCTGATGCGCGCGTGCGTGCGTGCATACGCGTGTATGACGCATACGTGTGCGTGGGCCACTACGTAAATTAAAGATCAATCAGCTGGGAAACGCTAATGCCCTCGATCTGACTACTACCTCGCAGTAGTACGCAGCTACGTGTGCTCTACTCGACCACCCTGCACATGATTACGTCATTGTGTTCAGCTATATACCTACCCATGATGGCTGTTCGTTGACATGGAGCAGATGTGGGGAATAATCACGAAGGTATAAACAGCCCAGTGGCAATTAATCACCAAGGCTAGAATCAAACAGAAGAATCAATCTAGAATTTAGAGCCCCGTTACGAAACGCTAAGAATGCAAGCGCAATTTGATTGCGTTGAATACGCTGTATCACTGCAATCTACATCCTTTACGCTGAACTTAGATGCAAAATAACGCATATTGCCAATTAAAATCGCCACTACATATATGACTCTGTACGATAACTCCACTAGAGAATGTTTTTACGCGCACGTAAATGCTTCAATAACGTGTCGCGACACACGCAAAAAAACGCGCGAAACACAAAAGGCGCATTTCCTACAAGAACTAGTATCTCTCACTACATTATGTTACTTCGTATATGCGCAAATACCTTACCTCGCCTTGCAACTCTTCTGCATGGTCACCACGGCGAATTCGCGTGGACTTGGTCCCTGCGTAAGGGTTTTTTCACGCTGTGTCATGCATGTAGCAGCGAATTCTGGGTCAGTTTGGTGCCGCTACAACTAGCAACACGTTTATAACCGACATCATACGTTGAGCACGAGAAACGTCGTTTATAACGAGAACGTACAAGATCGTCTCCTCTGTGAATCCGGCTTCTCCTCCTCCTTCCTGCTACTCTGCGTTATTGCGCGCCTAGAGACGAGTTCCTCCCGCACGCACCTCCACGCGCACCGCTTGCTTCTATTTTTATAACATCCAACGCTGCAAAAATCGATTGAGATTCGTTGGTATCGGTGTCCGGGCGACGCTGGTAGTCACGCGCTGGATATTCAACAGAAGGCAGGCGTTGCTGCGATGTGATCACTTTTTCGTCTATACACGTGATAAAGTGGAGGTTGGTGGCCGGTGAGCTTGCACTAGTACTAGCGATCGCTGACCCTCTCTCACTCTCTGTCGCAACATTAACACTCGAGTGTTTTAGGCGAAATTCACGCGCAGTAGCTGGTGTTTCTCTCTCTCTCCAGCGGTTCTTGTCGTCTGCTGAGCGAGCGCTGTTGTTGCTAGCCTTAGATTCAACTGCTTGCTTAGGCATCGACGCTTCCACTCGCAGCATTGGCTGCCGCGTCAACGGTGCGTGATGACGACGTGCTAGTAAATGGCACGCTAGCAGTAATACGTGTAATCGTATATACCGAAAGCAGTCGGTAGTGGCGAGCGGGCATGCATTATACATGCAGTATAGCCTCAGGGTGTCTTCGGTCATCCCGTGAGAAACTTACTACGTCTATATGGCGAAAGAAAGCGCTAGAGTGGCCAGTAGAGATCACAAGCGCAGTTACTTGGCCGCATGACAACGCATGGCAGCCGCTAATCGAAATTCGTTCCATATATCAGAAAAAAAGATTTAGGTACGCTAACCAAAATAATATATACAATACAATAGCAAAGAATATACCTGCTCATTACACTATGAAGCGACAAACGAATGCGGGCGATGATAGGATAGTTGCAAATGAAATTTGGTCCATTATATGGACCCGCTGATGGCCTGTATGTGCGTTCAGTCAGCTGCACTAAATCGCTGCGTTGTTTCAATAGGGGGTCGTACATTATTGGGCATACGCGAATGTTATTGATTCCATTAGGCAAAAATAAATAATGCCCGAGCTGAAACTGTCTCCTTTTGAAAATAATGTAGCGGTTATACGGTAGCAGAGTTATACGGAACAAAATGGCGTATTACACGCATTACAACGGAAACGCGTGTGCAAGACGCTTCAAGTAGAGTGAGGCGATTTTATTTAGCATATAATCAAGGATTATATTTCATTGCATACAGTGGTTTGCGGCTAAACTAAATCCGGTGGCATTATAAAAGGATTATTCATTGAATGTTTACCTTACCGTATTACGAACGCAACTGCTGTTTTCAAGCATTCTAATCGCTTACGCTATGAGACAGCGCGCGTGAAACATCATATAGG
>NW_014577382.1:123973-132820 GCF_000485595.1 Priapulus caudatus
CATTGATGCTGAAATTGGAAACAATCGCATTTCTTTCTTGCTTCCTTCTTTCTTTTTGATCTTTTTTTTTTTAAAATCGTTAGGGGGGATATATTTGTACAGGCCAATCCCCCCCTCTGTTGCAGAGCGGGGGGATGCATCCCTCCCATCCCCCGGGATTTACGCCCCTCTGGGTGGTGTTGCATTGGCCTGTACTTGGTTCGTCGCTAATGACGATCAATGCGCTAGAGCTGATAGGTCTATGCCCAGGTACTGCCGGAACGTACCGCTGGTACTCAATACTACTATCTTAATATGCCGGACGTACGCTCGCCATACTTCCACTAACAGTCTACTGCGCAACCGCTCTACGCCTACTCCCTACCCCCTAACCCTAACTCTAACCCTAACCCTAACCATAATCAGCTAGACGATCTGCAGCCGGATATCCGCGCGAAGCGCTCAACGCCGCGTAGCGCGGCGCATTTTAGCAATTTCGCGCGCTTTTCCAACCCAGTATACCGCCGTGCTCTCCTAGGTTAGGTTAAAGCGGCTTTTCGCTCTCATCGGCAGTTCTGCGCATTGCGCGAGGGATCGCACTACCCAGTTAGGTAGAGACGGCTAGAAAAGCTCCGCAATTTGTTGTTCGCTACTAGGCGCGGCTTTCTTTGCTGTAATAACGGAGTTTTTTGTTCACGTGACATTGTAACAAATAATATGCGCTAATGCGTTGGCGTTGACTGGCTGAGCTTAGAGGATACGATATATAGGGCAACGAGGCTGTAAGGATACCATTGGCTACGAGTTTTTCGGGTCGCGCTGTTTGCTCGCCGCTATTTTAAACTTAGACTTTGGTCATTTCCACACCTAGCGAATACTTTTATTACTACAAGTACATGTTACAATAATTACTGTAATTAGTACTATAAATACTACTAGTAGTAGATACTACTAAGTTACCAGCACTACTAGTAGCTATAGTATAGTTACTACAGGACGCAGGAGGCTAATAATAAAGTAAAGTATTACTAATTACTAGTACTAGTAGTATACTACTATACTAGTACTACTACTACTACTAGCTCCAGAAAGCGGCTCTTTGCTAGGGTTAGAATACCCCTATACTAGACACAGGCACTTGACAGCGTTTCAAATAAAATATAATGCTAAGCTAAATACGAAATCTATAATATTTTACTACCAAATTCTTAAATGTTTCTACAGTATAGCCCCTACTCTCTTTCGAGAAGGTTGCGAGTGCAAAGCCTATATATGACTAGGACTCGCTCCACCTCGATTAGCCATCGAGTGACTAAGCTAACCCGAGAGGTGGGATGCGAGTGCCAGTCTATGGCTATAGGGGCGGGCAGCGGCGCACTGCTTTGCAACTCCTGTACCGAGCCTCGCCATTGCAACGCGTTGCAAAAAACGTTTCCGGCGTTGGGGCGCAACAATGAGGTCACGAAGAGCGGGCGTAGGTGGGTTTCCTGACTGACAGCCATTTCCATTACTGGGCAAGGTTCGCGAATGTCAGAATTTCTACAGTCTTCTTGTGACTTCGCGTGACACAGCTCGGTTACGAACACATTACTCGTTACAGTTTTTATAACAAGTGACACTGTTCAGGTTCCAAATGTCTGCCCTCTTTGTCCCCCACTAATAATTGCGGACTGTTCGCTGGCTAGCTATGGATTCGTGCGCGGCCTATGCATTCGGCGCACAGATCCATAGCTGCCAGCGCTGCATACTGTCGTAGGAATTTTTCCGCGGTCGCGTGGCGCCTTGCCGCGAACTGCGCGCAAGATCGCGCAGCACTTCGGATAAACACCTCCTTTCGGCAACGCTTCTCTAGTATCCCGTCTCATCTGGATAGTTACCAGGGTACGTCCGGTATACCGTACCGTACCCAGGGTACGTTCCGCGCAGTACCTTGGGGGACATAGACCCTATGAGCATTAGTAGAGGCCCACGACTTATTTTACTCATGCCATGCGGATCTTGGTTGGCAACAATATTTGGTTATCGATATATCGAAACCTAACCTTGTCCGTAAAGCAAACTTTAACCTCCAGTCTAAAGAAGTGACGATTAACAAGCATACGCATAATATATAACTTCAAATAAAAAAGACGTAAAATCATGAAAACATCATAAAAAGTCGAAAAATATAGTGAACTCTGATAGGGGTAGCCCGACACATACACACACGCAAGCACGCACACACACACACACACGCGCGCGCGCACACACACACACGCGCGCACGCACGCGCGCGCACAGACACACACACGCACACGCGCGCGCACACGCACACACACGCACACGCGCGCGGCACACGCCACGTCAACGCGCACGCACGCGAACACGCACGCACGCACGCACACCGACCACGTCACGCACGCACGCACGGATCGCACGACGCACGCACGCACCGCACACACACACAACACACACACACACAAACCCCAACACATATATATACACACACACACATATATATATATATATATATATATATGTATATATGTATATATATATATATATATATATATATCCGAAACACCTTATAATTAATGGGCATGCAGTTTCGCGAATGTCTTAAAGGGATTCTGACATCTAGAACGTATTTAGCCTATCATATGACATTGTAATTACTTTTAAACATGTTTCCTGACATTTTTAGAACATATTATGATCAAACCTGCTTTTGATGATGTTTTTGATCGATCTTGGACGACGCCAGCTTTTGTACAGGCCGCCATAATTCTCCCGCAATGCTTGCGTGTTTGTTGAGTGGCGCGTGCTCACTTGTTTCACATAAATGAATGGCCGAACTACGTGTTGACGTATCTTCTGTCAGTTCTGAATCGGACAGTAACCCCGAGGAATTTCGTATTTCCTCGGCCATCCGTATTTGAAGCACAACGAGTACTACTTGGCGACGGGTGTCACTTTCCCTCGGGCGTAGAGGGAGGGTGCCGCTACGTGGCAGCACTAGTCACTTCGTACACTTCCGTCATTCCACAGTCATACTTCCATGCTAGACATGGCCTTATTTCCCTAACGGCCTATCCCTAACCCTAACCCTAACCCTGACCCTAATCCTAACATTAGTGCTGCCACGTAGCGGCACCCTCCCACTACGCCCGGGGGAAATTGATACCGCTTGGTGACTGCCAGCCACATTGCCCTAAGATTCGCTTACACATGGGATGCCAAAACGAACTTGCTCTGCCTTTCTAAGCCGCGGTATTTTTTTATTTTATATAGGTCACATTTCTCGTGGCTCCTTGTGAATGTCTTCAAGAGCGTATTAAGTATGTACTTTACAATACCCATTATTGGTAATGGGTTATTATCTTACTCTTGGTATTATGAATATACTTCATACGCTATTGATGTCTTTCATCTAACATGTGCGGATTGAAGGGGACGCGGCGGGCGCTTTTTTGCCAAGCAAAACTTGTTTGTCTTATAATGTTGTGGCGTCGCTTCTCCAAGTCAAAGCCAATCACTTCGCATTCTGTAGGCTTTTATAAAAGTTTATTCTATTTCTTTCTATTTCTTTAACCAAATATAAAACGCGTTATAAAAACACGTTGTGACATATAAACAGCTGAGTAGGCCCCTATACATATAAGCTGCCCCACCTATAGATAAATACATTTAGGTTTATATTGCCCCCCCCCCCCGACGCGGGCTCCACAACCACGTTGCTTGCAGGGCGCCCTCTTTCTTTAAACGCTGGATCCGCGCTTGTCTAAAACACTGCGGGTATATAGCTATTGGTGTTGCCCAGACTTTATGAAAAATCGCAAACCTTCACTACCTGCACCAACCCGTCATCATGACACTACATGATAAGAAATCCGCGCAGCTCCCTAATGTCTACCTAACTACTGTCTCTAATTTCTCGACAGGCTTCATCACCCACGTACAATCTCGCGAATATCTGCGTTACGGGTGCATTTCAATAAGTAATCAGTATAAATATGCATTGCTATCTTCATTTCTCCAAATGCTTATGACACCGATAAGGACATTGGGGAATCAACTGACGTAAAATCACTTCCCAACTTCTCACAACACCTTCATGCGCTAAATTGTAGATAAGCTATTTGGAGATTCAACATTTTCTGCTGAAATCGTACTGAAATACGTGATGCTTCACTTTGGGTACAACCAATCTCCGGGCACTCTGTGAGGGTGAGCCCACAGTGTAGGGGTGGTCGGGTAGGGTAGTGTCGGGTAGGGTAGGCCTAACTCTAACCCTAACCCTACCCTACCCGACCACCCCTACATTGTGGGCTCGCCCTCACAGTGACCGGGGAGCGCAATCTCATCACAGAGATGAAAATTGCTCTCTTGTTTGTTGTGGCGGCGCAATCTAATATAAGCCGATAGTCACGTGATCTCTGTGGTGAGAATGCGGGGAGCGATTGGGTTTGTCTATATTCAGGCCGGTACAGGAGATAATTTGCATATTTTATCACGTGGTTTATGTTATAACCAATCAACACACACACACACACACACACACACACACACACACACACACACACACACACACTGATGCGCGCGTGCGTGCGTGCATACGCGTGTATGACGCATACGTGTGCGTGGGCCACTACGTAAATTAAAGATCAATCAGCTGGGAAACGCTAATGCCCTCGATCTGACTACTACCTCCAGTAGTACGCAGCTACGTGTGCCTCTATCGACCACCCTGCACATGATTACGTCATTGTGTTCAGCTATATACCTACCCAATGATGGCTGTTCGTTGACATGGAGCAGATGTGGGGAATATCACGAAGGTATAAACAGCCCAGTGGCAATTAATCACCAAGGCTAGAATCAAACAGAAGAATCAATCTAGAATTTAGAGCCCCGTTACGAAACGCTAAGAATGCAAGCGCAATTTGATTGCGTTGAATACGCTGTATCACTGCAATCTACATCCTTTACGCTGAACTTAGATGCAAATAACGCATATTGCAATTAAATCGCCACTACAATATGACTCTGTACGATAACTCCACTAGAGAATGTTTTTACGCGCACGTAAATGCTTCAATAACGTGTCGCGCACACACGCAACAAACGCGCGAAACACAAAAGGCGCATTTCCTACAAGAACTAGTATCTCTCACTACATTATGTTACTTCGTATATGCGCAAATACCTTACCTCGCCTTGCAACTCTTCTGCATGGTCACCACGGCGAATTCGCGTGGACTTGGTCCCTGCGTAAGGGTTTTTTCACGCTGTGTCATGCATGTAGCAGCGAATTCTGGGTCAGTTTGGTGCCGCTACAACTAGCAACACGTTTATAACCGACATCATACGTTGAGCACGAGAAACGTCGTTTATAACGAGAACGTACAAGATCGTCTCCTCTGTGGATCCGGCTTCTCCTCCTCCTTCCTGCCTACTGCGTTATTGCGCGCCTAGAGACGAGTTCCTCCTGCACGCACCTCCACGCGCACCGCTTGCTTCTATTTTTATAACATCCAACGCTGCAAAAATCGATTGAGATTCGTTGGTATCGGTGTCCGGGGCGACGCTGGTAGTCACGCGCTGGATATTCAACAGAAGGCAGGCGTTGCTGCGATGTGATCACTTTTTCGTCTATACACGTGGATAAGTGGAGGTTGGTGGCCGGTGAGCTTGCACTAGTACTAGCGATCGCTGAACCCTCTCTCACTCTCTGTCGCAACATTAAACACTCGAGTGTTTTAGGCGAAATTCACGCCGAGTAGCTGGTGTTTCTCTCTCTCTCCAGCGGTTCTTGTCGTCTGCTGAGCGAGCGCTTGGTTGCTAGCCTAGATTCAACTGCTTGCTTAGGCATCGACGCTTCCACTCGCAGCATTGGCTGCCGCGTCACAGGTGCGTGATGACGACGTGCTAGTAAATGGCACGCCTAGCAGTAATACGTGTAATCGTATATACCCGAAAGCAGTCGGTAGTGGCGAGCGGGCATGCATTATACATGCAGTATAGCCTCAGGGTGTCTTCGGTCATCACGTGAGAAACTTACTCCGTCTATATGGCGAAAGAAAGCGCTAGAGTGGCCAGTAGAGATCACAAGCGCAGTTACTTGGGCCGCATGACAACGCATGGCAGCCGCTAATCGAAATTCGTTCCATATATCAGAAAAAAAGATTTAGGTACGCTAACAAAATAATATATACAATACAATAGCAAAGAATATACCTGCTCATTACACTATGAAGCGACAAACGAATGCGGGCGATGATAGGATAATTGCAAATGAATTTGTCATTATATGGACCCCTGATGGCCTGTATGTGCGTTCACTCACTGCACTAAATCGCTGCGTGTTTCATAGGGGGTCGTACATTATTGCATACCGAATTTATTGATTCATTAGCAAAAATAATATCCCGGGGCTGAACTGTCTCCTTTTGAAAAGAATGTACGGTTATACGGTACAAGTTATACGGAACAAAATGGCGTACACGCATTACACGGAACGCGTGTGCAAACGATTCAATAGAGTTGAGGCAATTTTTATTTACAATAATAAGGATTATATTTCATTCATACAGTGGTTGCGGCTAAACTAAATCCGGTGCATTATAAAGGATTATTCATTGAATGTTTACCTTACCGTATTACGAACGCACCTGCTGTTTTCAGCATTCTACGCTTACCGCTATGACAGCGCGCGTGAAACACATATAGGCACGTCACTCGAAAATAACACGAACAAAAATAAATAAACACGAGAAATAATAAACATGAGAATAAAACACGATAGGTACGACCAGAGCGACACCACAGCCGGCACTTAAACGTTAATAAATGCATACATATCAGGAGTAGATAATAGGGACTAGGAATAGATAATCCCTATTATCTACTCCTGATACATATAGATGTGCGTTGAAAGCACGAATGAACAGCAGTTATATAGCTATAGTAAAAGTCTAAAAGATTCCCTGTGGGTGTTGTTTTGGCTGTCATAAACCGTGCCGAATGGGGGTAACGCAAAAATGAAACGACAAAACCGAGCTGGGTTTTTTTACCCACGCATGTTGTTGTCGCGTCCCACGATCCGGTTCCAACTGGTTTCTACTCGCTGTTTCCATGCAATTTCTATAATGATGCCATCCGCAAGGCCAACGAGTGAGCGTCTGTGCATGCCATCGGTCGCAGTTGAGTGATAATAATACACGGGCCTAGCGCATGACTACTATGCACGCCCCACTCAGGGCAAACCTGTATGCACAGCGGAACTATGTAGGGCCAAAACTACGCATGACTGGGTGGCAGGGGCGTAAATCCGCACCGAGGAGTGGGGGGGGGGATGATCGGCGATAGCCATCACATACTAGCACGAGCACAAGCCCACAATAATTTACGCACACGCGCGCGATCGCGCACGCACGAACATACACACACACACACACACACACACACACACACACACACACACACACACACACACACACACACACACACACACACGAGCACTACACAAACACACGTACATAACATTTATACATGCATACATACAATGCACGCACATGCCAAATTTGACAACCATAAAGTAAACAATTTTGGACATATTTCAAAATAACTGACAGCTGCAAACTGTAGTGTTTTATTATAATGAACTCCGAAAGAAGACGGCACACTTTTAACCTTGGCTGCCGCAGGCAGGCCCACGTGCCGTAGGCATGCCAATGCTAGGGAGGTCTGGGGGCATGCCCCCCCCCAGAAAATTTTGAAATATTTCAGCCATTTTCCTGCAATCTGAGGCATACTGTGGGCCATATTCTCATGTCTGATGACACTATCACAACCCTAGACTCAACCCTACAAGTTAGGATTCAAAACACTTTTCATGACTTTTCAGAGAGCGTACACAGTTAGGTTACTATAGTAATAATACATGTATTAAAACACAGGTAAGAATTGCAATTTCTCACAATTTCACGTGTTTTTGTATGTTTGCAACCATACTTTTTGGCTATTTGTCTGGAAAAATTTTCTTGAAGAGTTCATTTGCGTGGTCTGCCGCCCTCAAAGGCAAATTGTGTTCAATTAAATAATCCGTAAATCTCACTCAGATAGAGACAATTCTCTATCTGCTGCAAAGAAGCTTGATATATTCAATACATAATATGCCTACGGCACGCGGGCCTGCCTGCGGCAGCCAAGGTTAATTTCGCCCCCCCCCCTTGTCCATCAATTTCATCCCGCATTTGGAGTTCGTGTAGGCTATACAGTTATACATACATTTAAAAAAACTCATTTCTCATGCATTATGCTGAAATTGAAACAATCGCATTTCTTTCTTCTTCCTTCTTTCTTTTTTTTCTCTTTTTTTTAAATCTTAGGGGGGATATTTGTACAGGCCATCCCCCCCTCCTTCAAGAGCGGGGGGATGCATCCCCCCATCCCCCGGGATTTACGCCCCTGCTGGGTGGTGTTGCATGCCTGTTTGGTTCGTCGCTATGACGATCCATGCGTAGAGCTGATAGGGTCTATGCCCCCCAGGGTACTGCCGGAACGTACCCTGGTACTAAATACTACTATCTAATATGCCGGACCGTACCTCGCCTACTCCACTAACGAGTCTAGCGAACCGCCTACGCCTACTCCCTAACCCTAACCCTAACTCTAACCCTAACCCTAACCATATCAGCTAGACGATCTGCAGCCGGATATCCGCGCGAAGCGCTCAAACGCCGCGTAGCGGCGCATTTTAGCAATTTCGCTGCCTTTTCCCAACGCCAGTATACGCCGTGCCTTCTAGGGTTAGGTTAAAGCGGCTTTTCGCTCTCATCGGCAGTTCTGCGCATTGCACGAGGGATCGCACTACCCAGTTAGGTAGAG
>NW_014577382.1:132845-139348 GCF_000485595.1 Priapulus caudatus
CTGCGCAGAAGTTCCAGGAGCGCCTGTGGCAGGAGCGATAGGTCTACACTGTTAGAGCTAACTTCTGACTATACTGTAATACACACAACGCTTAGCAATACAGACCGACGGCAGATCATGCAATGATACGATGCCCGCTGACAGGTCGCTGGAAATAGATAACGGTTCTAATTTATTTTTGTCGTCGAGGTTGTCCGTGCTCGTCGTCACTGTCAGTGTGCAATGGATCATATGGAAACAATATGTTTCTAACTTTCCCTGAAAAGTTCGTTTGTGTGTTACGGTCGGTCGCTGTTCGCTGCAGTGTTTCTTGGCCTATAGTTGTCACAGGCACACAAAAAGCTCTAGATTGACTAATGCTGCATAAATCAATAATAACAATGAAATAACAATTTTTGAATGTTGTCAAAATAATGTTGTTTACACACTTACCGGTGGAATAATTAGCTCAAATAGCTGGTGATGGATGCGAGATGTTTGGCCACTGCCAACTACAAGCTTCAGACGGTTCAAGTAAAACGCTACAGAATTTTTAATAGCCTTAATGGCAGTACACACTACAGATGATTCAGGATTACTTATGTGACTTATCCTACTGTATTAATTATGTATATATATATAATTATTTTATTATATTAATGATATATATAAAAAATATTATTACTGGTATATTTATCCGCCCCACTCACTGACTCAGTATTATTTAGGGTATGCGTGTTCGCCTCCTAAAGCTGGCAACCCCCTTTATCTCCGGCAGCAGCCAAATGGGGGGCGGGGCGAGCTCATGCCTCTGTCTAGCAAAGCACAATACTGGTGAAATGGTTATACGCCTGTACTAACATTTACACAGCATCTGCAAACAAATCAATTTCCAAAGTAAACAACTTGAGACCGCGCCTGTTGTAAAATTTTAGTACGAGTTCATTTTTGGCCTCTAAAACAGCTTGCATAAGATTTAATAAAAGTTAAATATGGGAAGCTTACCTGTGAAAGATTTATGGCCAACTTCCTTTTTGTAACCTGTTATTGCAACCGGTAATGCAACAGCATGAGATTCTGGCATTTTCGATTCTTGCCGTCCATTCAATTAGGAAATTCCTGTGAAGTGTGAGTAGGCAGAAGTTTTCCCGCTTATCAGTATGGCGCCGAGCCGCTCCACGAACTGCACAGCGCTGTAGTGGGATATATGTTTCTAATGCCAGCCGGACTGCATCGCGTGATGTCAGTCGTACGGTCAGTGTGAACGTCAGTGCTAGAGCGCAATCACGGCACAGCACATCGCATGGTATGCATCTAGGGCACAATACAGAATACATGCATTTGAGCGAGACGCAGAATAGCGGCAGGCGGAAGGCCGCGAACGAGTTCTTCTTGAGGTGATGGTTCGAATCCATCTGTTTAATATTTTTTATTTTTCCTATTTTCTATCTCTTATCCATTTAACTTTTTTTGTGTTAGTGTTAGGTGTCTTAGTATTGAGTGTTAATTATAATTTTAATTAGGGTTAGGGTTAGGGCTTAGGGTTAGGGTTAGTGGTTAGGGTTAGGATAGGGTTAGGGTTATGGGTTAGAGGGATAGGGTTAGGGTTTAGGGTTAGGGTTAGGGTTAGGTTTTTGCATCAGGTTATGTGGTGATGTAGCCGATTCAGCAGCTAGCGCTGTATGGCATCAACTGTACTTCAGAGATAGCGCGAGTCGTGCGTGACGTACACTGACGTCACGCGATCAGTCGTGGCATAGAAACAATATATCCCTCGCGAATGGGACGTGAGTCCGCCCTCTAGGGTCGTAATATATAACTCTATGGTTTGTCTATATTCAGGCCGGTAAGGAATAATTTGCATATTTTTATCACGTGGTTTATGTTATAACCAATCAGTTGTAATCGCGTGTTCGTGACGTCACTTCCAGCTGCTGAAGAACGATGGGTGAAGGAGGAGGCAAGGGGAAAAGGAAAAAGGGAGAAGTAGTGGAGAAGCGAGGGAGGGTGAGAAGCTGGTGAGAAGGAGGAAGGGGAAGGAGAAGATGGGCGGAGAAAGAGGAGGGAAGAGCCTGTGGAGAAGGAGGGAGGCGGAGAAGGGAGAAAGTGGTGAGGAGGGGGAGGAAATGCTTAAGTGGAGAAGAAGGGGAGAAGCTGGTGGAGAAGGAGAAGGGGAAGGAAAGGTGGTGAGAAGGAGGAGGGGAGAAGTTGGTGGAGAAGGGGAGGGGGAGAGCTGGTGAGAATGAAGAGAGGAAGACAGGGAGAAGCTGGTGGAAGAAGGAGAGTGTGGTGAGAAGGTGGTGGTGGAAGGTGGTGGAGAAGGGAGAAGGTGGTGCCACGGGAGAGGGCACCTCCCTGCACACTTCTCCACTCACTCCTTCCTTCTCCAACCACCTCCTCTGCACCAGCTTCTCCCCGCCTCCTTCCTTCCACGCAGCTTCTCCCTCCCTCCACCACCTTCTCCCTATCTCCCCCTCGCCTTCCCTCTTCTCCACCGCCGATTACATCTGAATTGTTATAACAACTAACCACGTGACAAAATTGCAAATTATCTCCTGCTACCGCCGTGAATGATAGACCTAAACCGGAGCGGAGTTGGATGGTCGTTTCCCTTCACTTTCGTGCGTTTTCGCTTATAGCGCGCCCTCCTATTGAGTTGCCATTGCACAACATTCTATAACATGAGATTTCCTCCAAAAGTTTTTTAATCAACAAGTAGATTAATCGCTACGAATTACTATAAGAATTTGCTTATATTAATGAAATAGTATATATATAGTATATATATACTATCTATATATTATATTATTATTTATTCATTTATTTAACACATAAACGTGTAATGATGTAACAAATCCAAGACCACTGTTATGTATTAAAATAGCTCTAACGAATTTATCCTTCTAACTACAATGATATAAATTACCAGGAACAATGAAGTCCATCCAACATACATAGGACATGTGATTTATGGCACATAGCGAGTTTACTTCAAATTTAGTATAAACAAACACATGAGACATGGTTAGTAAGCGTGAGATATGAAGCCACCCTTGCCCCTAATATATTTAATTCCATTGATGTATTCTGATGCAGCACAAATCACATTCAAACCATCATATATCACATAATCAACTTTATATCAACATATTCTCATTCACCGCTGAATAGCCTCGTTCACCACGAAGACCTCGTATTTATGAAAAACGGTATTCGCGAAAATACGAATCTGAGACAAATACGCGCGCCGAGCGTTCAGCACGCTGATTCGCGGCTCCGAGAAATACGGGTATTTGCGAGCTGCGAGCTGCTTTAAACCAATCAAGCGAACAATGCGAAGTAAACATGCAATGCCCACACCGCAAACCATACTGCCGATAAATATCGTAGACTGGTCCCGCTCGGACAGTTCGACTCGCGTTACACCTGAGACTGCTCTCGCGAGCCGGCGTAACCAGTCATATACAAACTGAGCGGCTTCAGAAATCCGGTATTAGCGTTCAACGACGAACGAATGCGGCGGTCCACAGAAATTCCGCGTATTTACTCAAGCAGCGGCAAAATTATTCGAGGTCCTGGGAAGTCTCGTATTTACATGAAATACCGGATCTGTTAGATACCGTATTTCTGGGCGCTCAGTAGTTTGCCTCGTGTGAACGCTAAATACCGGATTTCTTGCTACGTGTGAACGCGGCTTATGTAAATAAAAAAAGTCATCACCGGTGACACCTAAATCATTTCGTTCGAAATAGTCATTCTCAATTTTTGTTACGCATGACTAGATAGCAAATAGCACCGCATATTTGCATGCGCAACTAGCTACACGTATAAGAATATATAGCAACTTGGGAAGTACACTTTGTGCGTATGACCACACCGACAAGACAACTAGTGGTGATGCTGGCACCATATATATTATCAAAAGCGTATAAAGAAGGAGAGCGTACAACGGTGAAATGCTAAAACCATGTTGCAGTATTAGTCGAATTATTAAACTTTCCCCGTTTTTTTTGACGAATCTTTGCAGTATTATTGATCAGCTGTCCTACCTTGTTAATATAAAACAAACCGCATGTCCCTACGATGCCTCTACGCTGAGATAATGAGCGGTGAAAATCTGGTATTTTCGCTGAAAACCGACTCGAGATCAGTTTTACTGCGACTGTCTCTCGTTTTGTGTACTGTATGTTGCTTCCGGTCGCTGCTGTGTAGCGATGACTCGATACGTTATTACTACAGCGTTACTACATCCAGCGTAAGGGGCGGGTCATCACCATGGCAATAAATAACAAGACGTTTTTGTGGAGTAATGGCTGCGTCAATGACTGGAAATGTGAGAAAAGATAGTAGAAGGAAAATAAATTTCATTGTCAATGAATGACGGAAACACGCGAGGTTTCCCGAAGCTATTGCCAGAACGAGAGACAGTCGCAGCCACTACGTATCTCGAGTCGGTTTTGGGCGAAAATACCAGATTTTCACCGCTCATTATCTCAGCGTAGAGGCATCGTAGCGACATGCAATTTGTTTTATATTAACAAGGTAAGACAGCTGATCAATAATACCACAAAGAATCGTCAAAATAAAATGGGCAAAAATGATTAATTCGACTAATACTGCAGCATGGTTTTAGCATTTCACCATTGTACGCTCTCCTTCTTAATACGCTCTTGATATTATCATGCACAGCATCACTCGAACTCAACTTAGAGCAGTGAACTTAGTGAAGAAACTGCTTACTCACTGCATTTGTTTTTAACCGTAACTCGACTAAAATAGCTTCGAGTACAGCAGCGCTGAACTATGCTTGCTACGAGAATTTATCGTCCTGGTTAAGCTAGTTTTATCGTGCTTCACGACCCACAACATTCACTAAAATGCATAGGGTGAGCAGATCCATATTGCACATGAGAAAACTCCCTAAAGCACATCTCTCTAACGCCTTTAACCATTAGGACGTCAACAGAAATTTCGTCACGAGGGAAACGTGATCCGACGACAGAAACTTGCTCGGCAACCTCCCATGTTTATCCAAGTCCGCGTCCGACGGCAGCGAGAGCCTGCCCAGTAACTTGAGCGCGCCCTCGGCAACCACTGAGCTGTGATCGTTGCCATCCGCGTCTATTAACAACTCCTTCAGCGCGACGCCATAAAAGACGTAGTCGACCGTGCAGTTGGCTCTCCCGTGAGAGGTCGTCGCCTCGGGCTGGCCTCCCGCGTCGCGGTGCTCATACGCGGAGGCTAGGTTCAGTCTGTGCGTGAGCATGCCCGACGCAAGCGTGTGCTCCCGCAGCTGTCGCTGCGGCAGACGCTGCTGCTGCCGCTGGTTAAACTGCTGCAGATGCTGCTGCAGATACTGCTGCTGCTGTTGCTGCTGTTGATATAGCTGCAGGTGCTGTTGCTGTTGCTGCTGCTGCTGCTGCCGCTGTTGATATTGCTGCTGCTGCTGCTGCAGATGCCGCTGCAAATACGGCTGCTCCCACATCCCGTCAATCTCACTCCAGGAATGCCCGAGATCGGCCGGCGTCGTCGTCGTCGGCGTCGGCGTGGCGACGGGGCAGCCGTACATCAACCTCTGCCGGCAGACGGCGATGTACTGGCACTGCTCGGACACGCCGACGCAGTCCGGCAGCAGCTGCGCGTCCAGCAGCCGCGCCCGCGCGTTCTCCTGTCCCGAGATCGTGCCGCAGTTCAGTCCCGCGTACTGCAGCAGGCCCCTCGTCGTGAGCTTGTAGACGTCGGAGTGCGGCAGCGAGTTGAAGTCGCCGGTGACGACGACCGGGTCGTACGTCTCGGCACCGGCGTCGTCGTAGCCGCTGCACGCGACCCGATCGACCTCGGCCAGCAGCAGGTTGAGCTGCGCGAGCTTCACGTCCCCGCGCGTCGGGCTGAACAGCAGGTGCGTGTTAGCGACGAAGAGCCGCGCGCCGCCGCCAGGGGTCACACCGGGGTCGGAGGTCATGCAGGGGTCGGCACGCGCACGCAGAGCGACGATCACGGCGACGTTGTGCTTGGAGAGCGGCACGACGCCGGCGCGGAAGAACTCGACGACGCGAGCGCGCTCGATGACGAACTTGTCGCGCTTGACGAACGTCGCACAGCCATCGTACATGCTGTTGTCCGTGCGCTTCTTGTAGACAGCAGCATAGCCTGTAAGGCGGCACGCATTCAAAGCTTGAACATCATACTATATATATATATATATTTATATATATATATATAGGTCGACCAAGATAATTACAGACCTAGCCGTCTATTATTTACTACTGATATATAATATATTATATATTATTCTTGTAGACGGCAGCATAGCCTGTAAGGCGGCACGCATTCAAAGCTTGAACATCATAAGTACTATATATATATATATATATATACAGGTCGACCAAGATAACTACAGACCTAACCGTCTATTATTTACTACTGATATATAATATATTATATATTATTCTTGTAGACGGCAGCATAGCCTGTAAGGCAGCACGCATTCAAAGCTTGAACATCATATATATATATATATATCA
>NW_014577382.1:140419-144733 GCF_000485595.1 Priapulus caudatus
AGAGAGAGAGAGAGAGAGAGAGAGAGATAGAGAGAAATAGAGAGAGATGAGACCTTACCTAAGCTTGCCAGCTGTGGCTCCCAGAATTCTTGAAAATGATCCTCCTGCACTTCTTGCATGCACAATACCTGTAGGGCAATTTGCACAAATTAATGTATCTATATAATTACAATTACAATGTATACCCAATTATTCTATACAATTATCTGTTATACATACTCACACGTATCACCATAGATTACACTATCGGATTTAAAAGGGAATTTTTACTGCCTGCCACTTTTCCTAACACACTGGCAGAGTACAGAGGTTGTTGACATCCGGAGATTGTAATCTTGGCTTTATCTCTCATTTATCAATGCTGGGGGTACAATTTCTGTTAATCAGTTATCCATAACTGTACCTACATCGTCGTGTACATTGGCTTAATAGAAGCGACTTGTTGTATTGGAATTCATAGGAAGGCTTTTCGTAGAAGACATGTATTGAATCACACATTGTATACATGACATTTAATCTAAACTGTAAGTATAAACATATGCATGAAAATCGTATGCATCGCTGTGTAAGTAACCTGTGAGTAACTGACCGATTATTTACTTCACTCTGACATTTACTGCACCATAGATAAGCGATGTTTACCCATGCAAGGCACCATTTAATTTAGAACAAGTGCATTAACCCCGGGTCTTGTTGCTGCGATGCTTACGTCTGGATTGGCGTCAGTGATCTCGCTCAGGAGATTGCGACAACGGAAGCTCCATTTCAGCACGTTCGGATGGCAGTGGTCGTACAGGAAACTGTTGCCAATCAGGAGTTGCTGCGCTAGCACGTTGTACGACATGATGCTCACCTCCACTCCGCACTGTGGCACCCGCGCATGCTTCTTCCCCAACGCCGTGAGATGCCACTCCCGCTTCAGACCTGCAGTAAATAACACGAGAACTTATCTGAGCAATCTCTGCCTCACACAGTCACTTCGCACTCTTACGTCGATACGAGACACAGTCGATTGCTGTTTTTTAAGCGGCGTGTAAAATACCGTGCCGGACTCAGCTTTCGCGACCTTTATGTGTATTTTGCACCACCTCTAGAGACTTCATTTGTGAGAAATCTCTTGTGGTCTTGATTTAATATTGCACTTATCATTGTACACCTTCGTTCTGAGATAGTAAATATTATGCCTTGGTTAGCACAAACGATAACGTGTACAGTGGCTATGGTTTTTCATTGGTGGCTAAAAAATAACTTAGGTGGCTCAAATCTTGGCTCAAACTTTAAAGCATCCAGAGGGGGCCCTAGTATATACACCTTCGTTCTGAGATATTAAATACCTGTGTTGCACTCTGGGTTCACCTCATTCTCTTCATTTTCCCCATCACACTGCGATTTTCTTTCGATTGTTGCATTGTTCGTTTCGGCGCCGTTCGCAGATTCCTCTAGCGCAAACTCGTGCTGATGCATCTGTGACTCGATCTCCACTTCGGTGTCTATTAGGAATAATTCCTGCAGCTGCTGCTTTCTGCACAGCGGATCGGAAGCCCTCGAATAGACCCTTCGACTGACGGTAACGTGCCGGGGTAGTCTGACCTTGACGTCGTTTACCGGACAAGCTACTTGAGCTCTTCCGCTTCGTCGCGATTGTGCGAAGCAGATATTCCTCGGAATTGAATTAGTGAGGTGATCACTGGTGCAAAAGCTGAGATGTCGACGAACTTGTGATGATCGAGCAACAGCTAGAGGGCACTGCAGGTTGGTCGCAGCTTTGCAGAGGACGACTGCCATTGTGATGTATCGCAGGTCCATCTGCATGAAGCTTCCAGGGTAGCGCGTCTATAAAACAAATAAAAAGGAATGTACAGTATTACTATTACACTCTTATATATATACACATGCAAATGCCCTATAAAATGTATTAGATATTATTATCACAGTATATGATCAAGAGTAAATAATAGAGATCTCTATCTCTATTATGTACTCTTGATATGATCTATATCTATTAAGAAAAGCACCTGGATACACCAAGTACTACAGTAATGGTGACCCCCCCCCCCCCGGATAGCTGTATGTTGTTTACGAAGCAAAGCCTAACATTTTTAGTGAACCCATCAGGTGGGGTAACGTGGTGGGCACAAACACATATTTTCACAAACGCAATAGCACGCTTGGCTGTAACCCGACCAGGCTGTGTGACTAACGTCAATACACCTTGTATTCTAACCCTAGCAATACCGTTTCTTGGAGCTAGCTTGGCTGCAGTCTAAGAAATATTATGGATCAAACCAACTGTGTGTGCGTGCGTGCGTGTTGTGTGCGTGTGCGTGTGTGTGTGTGTTTGTGTGTCGTGCGTGCGTGCGTGCGTGCGTGCGTGTTGTGCGTGTGTGTGTGTGCGCGCACTAAGGTTGTGTGTGTGTGTGTGTGTGTGTGTGTGTGTGTGTGTGTGTGCGTGTGTGTGTGTGTGCGTGTGCGTGTGCGTTTGCGTGTGCGTGTGCGTGTGCGTGTGTGTGCTCGTGTAAACCCTGGAAGGAAATCATCATGACCTAGGGATATCAAACCCAGTTATTGGAAGCTAATGCAAAAAATATAACAAATTATGTAAAACAATATATACGTACCACAGTAAAAATTGTAATAAATAAGAATAGCGGTGATAATCAATATTATTAAACATCTCTTCTTCTCTAACTTCACACCAAATAATAAACACGTGCCCACATTCGTACATGTACCCTTGAAGCATATAAATCGCTTAGCTGCTACATACAACCCATCCCTGGCCCCTGGCTGACCCCTGATAAAACCCCAGCTACATCCTTTGTCCACGCAAAGGAAGAAACTAACTGATCATTCGAACTTGTGAACTTTTTTTTATCTCCTGTTATCAATTCGACTGGGTCTGTTTATATACAATGATAATTACAAAACCCTCATTTGCTTGCACTGCAAGATCATGAAGGAGCTAGATTAATTAAAAAATGTACGGTTACTCACATTGCGGAAATTCGCACATACGGAATTTGTCTACTCGATTCTCTATAAGTGAGGCTCATAGGGTCTATGTCCCCCAGGGTACTGCCGGTACGTACCCTGGGTACGGTCCGGTATACCGGAACGTACCCTGGTCATTATTTGATATGGTTAGGGTTAGGATTAGGGTTAGGATTAGGGTTAGGGTTCGGGTTCGGGTTAGGGAGTAGGCGTAGGCGACTCCCTAGACTCGTTAGTGGAGTAGGCGAGGTACGGTCCGGCATATTAGATAGTACCAGGGTACGTTCCGGCAGTACCCCGGGGGACATAGACCCTCTCAGCATAAGTGAGCCCGACATTCGCCCCCAATCGACGATTTCCACTAGTTTAGATACAACTACAGTAAAAAGCAAGCGTTGGGGGTATGGTTCGCGTTTCAGCCGACTGCTCAAGGATGCAGCCTTTCCGTAACTCGGCTACGAACACGCTACACATAACACCAGGAGTGTCATAATATAGTCTATATATATTGACATAACACAACGCGTACATATATACATGCACTTTTACCAGTCATTTTCTGACGGTGGAAAACACATCCGTTCCCTATAGAAACTACCAGCATTACCTGCACGCAGCCGCTTCGCAGATTTGCATTGCATTCCACAACAGCCAGAACTAGAACGCGTCTATTTACCTTACTATTGTTCTGTTACCATGAAAGATGACGCAACCGCGCCGAACGATGTGATCATGCAGCAGCAGCAGCAGCAGCAGCAGCAGCAGCAGCAGCAGCAGCGGCACTCCTACCCATCACACAGGATTGCTGCGTCGGCAATGTATAGACGCGAGCACGGGCGCGCTACCGCGCAGATATTTCGTTTGCATCATCGTCCATCCGTCCCTCTACGTCTTCTCCACGTGAGGGGGGCGCAACCGACTCACCAGCCCGTGAACAAACCGAAGCATCGCAGTCGGCCTTGCGAGTCGCGTGACGAACAGGCCATCGGATTATGTGAGTGCGAGCGGTTGTGTCAGTAGCGAGGGTGTGCACGCCGTCGCCCAATCACAAACAAGCCGGAGTGTGCTACTTTCCATAGCGTTACACAGCTGTTATTTTACGGCTAAAATGTCAGCACAGCCATCGGCTAAAGGGCAAAGGCACAAACTTTTCGCGCATGGCCAACAGCTAAAGAGCAAAAGTGTGAACGCTGATCGTGAAGGTTGGCATACAAAACGCGTGCGCCCGCAGCAGCTACAGCTAAATAACGCAGATGGAGTCGTTGTCGTATCAGGTACTACAGATTCACGTACCCGATGTAGTTTTAGGCTGTTTAGTATTAT
>NW_014577382.1:144743-172533 GCF_000485595.1 Priapulus caudatus
GTGTGCGTGTGCGTGTGCGTGTGCGTGTGTGTGCTCGTGTAAACCCTGGAAGGAAATCATCATGACCTAGGGATATCAAACAAAGTTATTGGAAGCTAATGCAAAAAATACAACAAATTATGTAAAACAATATATACGTACCACAGTAAAAATTGTAATAAATAAGAATTAATAGCGGTGATAATCAATGTTATTAAACATCTCTTCTTCTCTAACTTCACACCAAATAATAAACATGTGCCCACATTCGTACATGTACCCTTGAAGCATATAAATCGCTTAGCTGCTACATACAACCCATCCCTGGCCCCTGGCTGACCCCTGATAAAAGCCCAGCTACATCATTTGTCCACGCAAAGGAAGAAACTAACTGATAATTCGAATTTGTGAACTTTTTTTTATCTCCTGTTATCAATTCGACTGGGTCTGTTCATATACAATGATAAACCATCATTTGCTTGCACTGCAAGATCATGAAGGAGCTATATTAATTAAAAAATGTACGGTTACTCACATTGCGGAAATTCGCACATACGGAATTTGTCTACTCGATTCTCGATGTGAGCCCGACATTCGCCCCCAATCGGCGATTCCCACTAGTTTAGATACAACTACAGTAAAAAGCAAGCGTTGGGGGGTATGGTTCGCGTTTCAGCCGACTGCTCAAGGATGCAGCCTTTCCGTAACTCGGCTACGAACACGCTACACATAACACCAGGAGTGTCATAATATAGTCTATATATATTGACATAACACAACGCGTACATATATACATGTATGCACTTTTACCAGTCATTTTCTGACGGCGACAAACACATCCGTTGCCTATAGAAACTACCAGCATTACCTGCACGCAGCCGCTTCGCAGATTTGCATTGCATTCCACAACAGCCAGAACTAGAACGCGTCTATTTACCTTACTATTGTTCTGTTACCATGAAAGATGACGCAACCGCGCCGAACGATGTGATCACGCAGCAGCAGCAGCAGCAGCAGCAGCAGCAGCAGCGGCACTCCTACCCATCACACAGGATTGCTGCGTCGGCAATGTATAGACGCGAGCACGGGCGCGCTACCGCACAGATATTTCGTTTGCATCATCGTCCATCCGTCCCTCTACGTCTTCTCCACGTGAGGGGGGCGCAACCGACTCACCAGCCCGTGAACAAACCAAAGCATCGCAGTCGGCCTTGCGAGTCGCGTGACGAACAGGCCATCGGATTATGTGAGTGCGAGCGGTTGTGTCAGTAGCGAGGGTGTGCACGCCGTCGCCCAATCACAAACAAGCCGGAGTGTGCTACTTTCCATAGCGTTACACAGCTGTTATTTTACGGCTAAAAATGTCAGCACAGCCATCGGCTATAAAGGGCAAAGGCACAAACTGTTCGCGCATGGCCAACAGCTAACGAGCAAAAGTGTGAACGCTGATCGTGAAGGTTGGTACACAAAACGCGTGCGCCCGCAGCAGCTACAGCTAAATAACGCAGATGGGGTCGTTGTCGTATCAGGTACTACAGATATGTACCCGAGGTAGTTTTAGGCTGTTTACCTCCGCCAGGGGCTTGGCGGAGGTTATGTTTTCACACGGCAGTGGTTTTGAGTGTTGGTTTGTGTGTTACCATGCACGTTTCAGTTCACTTCCGCTAGGTGCGCTGGCTGTAGACTTACAAACACGCAACCACAGTCCTCCCCCACCTGCACGTCGCACTAATCCGGATCCAATAAATTATTTAATTAATTAATTAATTAATTTTTCGCACCTTAATTAATTAATTAATTAATAAAAAAATTCACATTGAGAGAATTCAGCTGCCTTGGCGGAGGTCTGTGCTCTCCGAGTGCTCTAGTTAGTATTATGTTTATATTTTTATATGAGGTATGTTTAGGGTTAGGGTTAGGGTTAGGGTTAGTGTTAGGGTTAGGGTACACTTCTGTAGTACAAGTCTGGTACACTTTGTGTATACATGATATATGTACCTCGGATACATATATCTGTAGTACCTGATATGACAACGACCCCTTGAGCCTAAATAGTCTAAATAACCCCCGACCATGCTTTGTGCGAATTTACTATGCAGAGTCAAGTCTGATGAAAATTGCGCCCCTCGCAACGTTACTTGGATAATAATAATTTCCTCCTGCACAATACTAGCATCTGATATCAATACAGTTATTTCAAATACTATAGAAGTAAAGGTATTCTCGTGCTGATACATGCATGAGCTTAACGGAAGGTTTCCATAAAATGAGAATAAGTTACCAACTGAAATGCTTACCTTGAGTTTCTCCTAATTCGAAAAATGCCGTAAATGTGCCAAAAAGTGTAGTCAATTGTAGTCAGCAATGCCAGATTTAGACATTTAAGCTAAACAAGCTGAAGCTTAGGGCCGCATTATCTGAAGGGCTTCTCAAAACGTCAAATTTTTTCATTTGTTACAGTTTTACGATTATTTATATTCAAGTAATGATTTAACCTAATTAACATAACCTAATTAACAACAATTAACATGATCAAATTAGACCCAATTATCAAAAAAGATAATTATTTACACAATTTTACTCTACAGCTTCCCATAGGTTAGGGCCACACCATGTCTAAATCTGGCTCTGGTGGTCATTAACCCATTTATAATCAAGTTTGATATCAAACCTAATCGTATACAAGGATGCACATCACGACAGTACCGTACCAATAAAAACGTATCATAAAACTATTCCAACAACAATCTGAGTCACAGCGAGGTGTACATGTGCCCGGCAGATTGGTCCGAAGGTCTAGTACAGAGAAGTCTCTGGCTCCATAGTAATTTACCAAGTGGTTGACGGAATATCGATAGACACGTTTACACTACTTGCGAGGTGCCTAACACCGGTTACATAACAGCCATAGGCCATACTCATGAGCGCAAGGGCTGCTAACATGGCGTCTAAACAAGTTCAACATCAAACTGCGACATTGCTGTCTCGTTGACGTTATATGTTATCACCCAAAATCCGGCTCTAGGAATGTGGGAGGGGGGAAGCCTTTCATAGGATGAGCCATTCTTACTAACTAGCTACAAAACAACACTCAAAAAGTGATAATACAGATTCAATTTGTATCATTTTTATGCACTACACCTACCATTGTCCGTTAATATTCTGTGTGAACTCTTAAAAGTTCCTGTATGTGGCTGGGTTTCCTCTCAGAGTAGAAAAAGAAGACGAAGAAGGGGGAGGAGGAGAAGAAGAAAGTAAAATACTAACACTAACTATAAACAAAATAATGAAATTAAACAAGATAAATGCAATGCATGACAAAAAGTACCTCGTAAAGGGCTCTATGCATAACATGATTCTTTGGAATCGTTCTTTTTGGGCAGCAGTACAGAGACTTCTATAGATGTAATACTGCTTCTCTATTTATATATTGTAATACTGCTTCTCTATTTATATCTCGTTACCCGTGATCGTCTAGGGTTCTGCGCATATTATTAAGAGATATCGCTGTACGCATTCTACATAAATTAGCCAACACTGAAGGTACGTATTTCAAACACACACATATTTACTGGTCGGGAATGACGGTAACATATATATGCCCGTAATAGTGAACAGTAGTGTACAGCTGTGTACGCGACATACAAACATGAACTTACATATATATAGTAGTATTCGTCAACGGTGAAAACAGTAAGAATATCTCTTGCCACGTTCGTAGCGTAAATAGTAGAGAGCCTGCCATTGCGCCGTGCTGCATGCACAACGGTTATATACTGCGCCCTCCTATTGTTTTAGGTTCTGGTCACGCTGCATGGTTCAGCTGCATATAGTGCATGGTAGCGTACGAGGTCAGCTGCGCGTTTACACAAAAGGCTTGCCCCGTACTCTGATTACTTAGGTTATTATGCAATTATCCTATTTCTATCTTATTTGACTATTTCTGTATTACATAGATATGCATAAGACATATACGTGATGTCATTAAGATGAAGTGAACAACATCAAAAATGGTCTACACCTTGGCAAGTCAGGCATTTTTGGATCCTCACTTAAGAGTAAGAAGCTGTCTAACTTGCTCTTGTCATGGTACATCGCATCACACATAAATAAAGAGCTAACGTGGCTCTACCGGTGTAGCCCATTCACTCCGACTACAGGAGGACTGTAGCCAGAGCGAAGGGCCTACATTAGTAGAGCTCGGAATAACGTAGACACATCCGCATTTAGAATGAGTAAAATCACCATGATGGGACTATATAGAACCAGTATGCATCTAGAGCTTTGCGTGATGCACAACCGAGTCATGGGGCAGGCTGGAGCTATTTTTGAACATAGCCCATGTTCGCTGAAACATATCCATTTGTACACACGGGTTGGCATGTGTCTAGGGGAAAGTAGCTGCGTTAGTTGTAGGCTTCTCTAATGCAGTGTGCATTCACCTTAACCAAGGAAGGTCAATGAACAAAAAGACAACAACCTTTTTCTCGCGACGTCATCGATGACGTTTTTTTTAGATTATTTATTCATTCATTCATATATAAATTTTTTATAACAGCAACTGTTGTTGGAAATTAGAGTGTGAATGGAAGAGTCAAGGTAAATCTTGACACACTGCAACGACAAATGACCAACCGTAACGTTCAGAGTCAAAGCTGCAGTGACTGGCCTCAGCTACACTGCAGGTGTGAAAACGACAGACCCCAGCCACACTGCACGCGTTAACGACTGGCCTCAGCTACACTGCAGGCGTTAATTACCGGCGTTAGATCACAGTTAGTCTTTTTTATCGCTACACAATGGTTGACATTTGAAGTTTGTAAACTCAAGACTGTTGAATGTTCCATGGGCTTACCATTGATTTTGTAGTTTTGTCCTAAGGATAGTTTTCTGCTACGTGGGTAAGCCGTGGGTAAGCTTGCACAATAAATGAGCTAAATATTTTAAAAATTTAAATTTCCCCAAGCACATGGGAGTCAGCCCCAAACTGGTCTGCCATCACGATCTTTCAACAGCTTCACAGCCGAATTCCGTTACAAAATGGTTATATGTGCGCGCCGATGAAAACATAATGTATGACTCTGATTGGCTGTTTACGAAATGTCTCGTGACCATGTCGTTGGAAAATAGAAAGGATTCTTAATAGTTTTTGTCATTACGGTTGCCACCGGATGCTATCGCATGCAAGTTTCTATTTTCTCCAATGTCCTTAGACATTACGGTTGGTCATTGTCACTGTAATGTCTTGACCTTCAGAAGAACGCAAATAAAGAAAAAGAGGAGATGGAGGTGGTGGATTAATAAGGTGCAACGACAAAGATGGAAGGAGGGAGTAGGATAGGTCGATCATGAGGTGGTAGCAACTAGGTTGGTAGCTCTCCTACCACTCATTGCCATGGATCTATATACTAACTCCTGTAGTGTGAGCACACAGACAGTCCCCTGTTAAAGTAGGGGTAAGAGATCAAGTTACCTTTGACGTTACTGATATTACCCAAAAGAAATTTCAATTTATTCCTAGGACGAGAGGTCTTGGCAATATATTAAGAGGGGAGTTGAACATTGAGGTATTGAGAAGTGGAGGCCAGAAGGAGGGGTAGAGAAAATTTGGCTGGGACAAATCATCAATGGCAAAAAAACTATCATAAAAATTGGGGAGTACACAATGTGAACAAATAAATCCAAACTGATCTGGAAAATTCATAATACGTTCTAAGAATTTCACCTCCTGTAAAAAAGTGTAAGATTTCCAGAGAAATGCCAATGCCACAGCAATGCTTACACAGGTTGGTCAAGTTGGTGCAACTGCCTGGTGGTGGTGTTGTGTTGGTGTCATGTCATGCCTGGTGCAAGTATAATATAATATACGCAGTGGCTCGTGCTCCGGTCACCGGAGCGAGAGTTATTTTGGCTTGTGCTCCGGCAATCCCAGAATGCATTGCAAAATAATCAAGTGAGAATTTATCAGCGGGACGCAGAAAATGGCAGCGTATTTTGACAGGCTATGATGGGATATCAGTGTTTGATGGGATATCAAAATGCAACATTTGTTCAATATTACCATAAAGATTCTCGGACCATTAATGCTGATAAGAAAAGAGTACCGAAACGAGTGGAAAATGCTAACGAAAATTTGAAGTATTACAATGTGAACTACGCCTGTGTTTTTGGAGTAAAACGGTTCATTGCACAGGGAAGAGACCAGGATTGCATTCAAGGTTCGTGTGCAGCAATTTTCTGCGTTCCGCTGAGAAATTCTCACTTGATGACTTTGCAATGCATTCTGGGATTGTCGGAGCATGAGCCAAAAAAAACTTCCGCCCCGGTTACCGGAGCACGAGCCCGGGGGGTGGGGGGCACCCCATATATATAGCATGGTAGGTATGTGCCGCGGGAGAGTCCCCCATTTTCAACCCTAAACTTCCGTTCCAGTGCATCGCATTTTTAAGAATTTCTCGTTCCAGAGCATCACAAGTTTAGTTACCATACAGATCTTACATTTTTGCCGTTCCAGAGCCGCTAGTTTTTAACATTTCCGTTCCAGTGCATCGTACTTCAGAATACGTTGAAACCGGGCCGTGAAGGCATGCATGCAACGCATGCGCATATGGATGGATGGATGGTCAGCTGCTGCTGCTGTTCTTGTTTATTTACATCCGATGATGAACTCCGTGCCAGTTCCAGAGCATCCCACATTTCAACAAACATTAGTTCCAGAGACCCCCATTTTCAGCTCTGAGTTAGTTCCAGAGCCCCCCATTTTTGACTTCGCAGTGGCACATACCTACCATAATCATGATAATGTGGGGAAAGTCCCCCCCCCCCCGGGAGCACGAGCCACTGCGTATAATATATTACAACATATTGCTTTTCTGATGCCAGTGGCAATGTGGAGAACTTTAAACTGTGCCATGTAATTGAACATGAAATCTGTGCATCATTTTTTAATATATGGTGATTTCGTGTACAACTTCGCTCGTGATACGTGCACTGCCCACGGTGCAGGCTGCAGGGCAGGGCAGTACGTAGCCACAAGTTCACTTCTCGCTTAAAGTAACTATTGCGAAAGTTTTCCAGTGTTTCACCACTTTCATGACACCTACCGTTATTGCTTGAGTAACAGCAATTGTCTAGAGTAACAATAAAATGTCTTAGAACCTTCGTTTTCACACAAAAAGTAAATAGTTTGGTAAACAATCGATTGTTGTCATTTTAAAACTAGCCGGAAGGATGGATTAGCTAGTGGCGCCACTGCTTATCTGCCATAGACAAAGTACAGGCTTTCTCAAATCATGCACTTGTTTTCAATTAATCACCGACACAAATACAAGTTTACCAATTCTGCCATTAGGCATTATCGCGACACGATAAAATGTTTTGCTGTTACGATGTGTTCATATCCAATTTTCTATGCTGCATAAAATCTTAGTATTTTTAATGTTGGTGTAATCAGTGATATTTTCGCTGTCAGGTGAGACTATATTCAGCTATATTTAGTTTTTCTGAGCAAAAATCTCGCAATACACACTTTAACACTACGTTGTACGACGACGTCACACATCCTACGACGTGTAAAGCCTGGCGCACATTGCCGAACATTTTCCCGAACAAATGTTTTTGTCTGGCAATGTGCGGGGGGACAATTGCTGAGCGCACATTGCTGAACATTTTGTAGCGAACAATCTTGTGGCGCCGTCTAGTAGCTGTGTTGTAAAGAGTCACGTGATCGGCGCATGATTGGGCACAAAAATTATGTGACCACATATCGTGCTGCTATTGGTTACTACTTTACAAATGTTCCTAGAATTGTTCGACATTCACCGCACATTGACGAACATTCGACAAACAATGTTCGAGATATCAAACATTTCCGATCTTCAGAAACATTGTTCGGAACAACTGTTCGACAACTTTTTTCACCGCACATTGCCGAACATTTCATGGAACATTGCTACGATGTTTTTGAGCAAAATGTTCGGCAATGTGCGCCGGGCTTAACAGTCGGAGAGCCTGGTCGGGCTAGGTAGTACGGTGTCACATCCTCGTTGAGGTCGTTTATTCAATCTGAATCTGCACATAACGTAGCTCTAGTAACTATAGCCCGCGTACTGTTACCGCTGCCAAGCGGCAACCATACGCGGAAAACACTAGTTACTACTACTAGAGCTACACATAACGTAGCTCGAGCCTCTGTGGCCCAGTGGTAGGCATCGTGCACTGTCCACTGAATGCTGCGAGTTCAAACCCCGGCCATGGCAGTGAAATTTCTCAAGGTGTAAAAACCTGGCTCTCAACATTGGAGACTGTGAATCTCCCGTGGCTCATATGACCACGTAAAATGGCGGTCCCGTCTCAGAAATACTAGCCAATGGCGAATGGGGACGTAAAAGAACCACTGAGGGCGCAAAGGAACTCTGGCTGTGAACACCCTCAGTGCCATTTGGCTAAAGGCTGACTACCTGGCTTTACCCAAGCTAGGTCACACCTCATGGCTAGCTATAGTCCTTGTCATTATATCCAGTGGAGACTGTAGTGGCCACCGACAAGTACGGCATGCATGAGAACATAACAATAACAACGCAATACTGCTTTGTTCAACTTGTCGACTGTCCTATAGCCTTGTCACTTAAATAGATTTTATTTTACGATAATAAATTATCAATCTTTAATATAAATGATGATATGCTTACGGGTACCTGTTCAGGAGTTTCATTGTTGAAAGAGTTATAAAGAAACCGGTGAAGACATAGTCTCTAATGAAGGCTGTTTCTATGTTGTGTAGTAGTTGAGTAGTTGTGCGTTTGTTGCGCTATCTGACGGGCAAATAAATAATTTCGATAGGGGCAAAATCATGGCAAAATGCAAATGAATAATAAACTCAGAATGATGCCCCACGATCAGTGATATCGCTCGCTACAAATGTCGATTTGGTACTTCTATTATGAAAAGCAAACGCTTTCTTCTGCGGCAAATTACTGCCATATACTAAGAATATCTTCGTCTGTGTAACTGTTACTACACCCACACACACGCACGCATACGCGCACCGCACGAACGCACCAGGGTCGCGCGTAACGCCAGGGGGCGCTGTGAATGAAGGTGTCAAGATGTCAGCTGTGAATTTAGGCAAGATTGCCGCAAAGACTTCTGCACTTTTCTTGTGTGATATGCAAGAAGCTTTTAGAAAGACTATAAAGTATTACCCAGCGATTATTGAAACATCTCAAAGGTTACTGAATGGCGCACAAATCTTGAATATGCCAGTGATTACAACAGAGCAGTATCCAAAGGGATTGGGTCACACAGTCTCAGAACTAGACGTTAGCCAAACTATATTGGTTACTAAAACACAGTTCTCCATGGCAGTCCCAGAGGTACCGATACTAATAGCAGTAATGCGCGTTTTTTGCGATGCTAATTGTGCCGAGATCTAGTGCGTAGAAGAGGATTCAACAATACACCTCTGAGCAACTAAAAATTCCTAAGCACCTAGCTCTAGATTCTAGAACTTAGTATAGCCCTCTGCTGCGGCGGAGCGGAGGGCTATACTAGCCTATAGTTTTAGAGCTACTAACCAATGCCACCGTGCACTGCTAGACAGTAGAAAATTTATTTGTGGTGTTAACTGTTATTGTTTTTTATCACTGACACTTGGACCTGCCTTAGAACGGTGCAAATCTACTTTAGGCACCTTAGGTATCACGAAGTGATGCACAGATTTCTGTGTATCATCAACTGAAGCACAGACTTTCTGTATATCAAGGAATGATGCAAAAACCCTAACCCTAACCAGTAACCCTAACCCTAACCCTAACCTTAACACACTTCGTTATACCTAAGGTTATACTTTATTACTTAGGGTTAGGGTTATGGTTTTTGCATCATTCCTTGATATACGGAAAGTCTGTGCATCAGTTGATGATACACAGAAATCTGTGCATCAGTTGATGATACACAGAAATCTGTGCATCACTTCGTGATACCTAAGGTGCCTAAAGTGGATTTGCGCCCCTTAGAACTTAGAAGCCATAGCTAGGGTAAAGTTTGAGCAAAATAAGGTATTAATTGCATAAAATCAATAGCTCACCAACAAGTGCTGCAGTGGCCACCCGGTAAACTAATAGGAATTTTAAATGAATTTTAGCCGGTCTAAAAGAGGTTGTGGACCATCAGTCATTCAGTGTCCTGAAAATCGGTGGTGTACCTGTATATATTATATATATACCTATGTCACTCTCTTTCAATTCCAACTTCAGGTGGTTGAACACATGAAGAAGATGCCCGACCTGAAGTCTATCATACTGTGCGGCATCGAGACGCACGTCTGCATTCAGAACACGGCCCTCGACCTCCTGGAGCGCGGCTACGACGTGCACGTCGTCGCCGACGCCTGCTCCTCGCGCAGCATGGTCGACCGCATGTTCGCACTGCAGCGGGTGCGCGACGCCGGAGCGTTTCTGACGACGAGCGAGAGCGCGCTGCTCGGCCTCGTCTGCGACGCGGCCCACCCGAAGTTCAGAGAGGTGCAGCGGCTGATATGGGAGCAGGCCCCCGATAGCGATCTTCTGCCTAATATGCCCAAGTGATTTGGTGTATAATACGTACACAGGGGTAGAAATTAACTTTTGAACACGGGAGTCCACAGCAAAATGGAGGAGTCTGCAGTCTGAAGTTCAAAATTAAAGATATTAACAATAACGCATGTGCTTATTTTTAAGATTCATGCGGTTGCACGTTGTCCAAATTTTCTTTGGACATTAGCTGAAAAAATACGGTAATTCCGCGAGGCCGTGCTCTGGAACGAACTAGTTAGTATGGCAGAATTTTCAGGGAGTCACACGGACTCCTGCATATGTCAAATCAGGGAGTCCGACAGTACATCGGGAGTATTTGACTCCGGACTCACGTTAATTTCGCACCCTGCGTACGGCGCACCTGTCAGATTGCCATGGTATTCTGTAGTTCTGTCAAATATGCCCAAGTGATTTTGTATATAACACAGCATACCCTCCGAGTCCTGTCGTGTGAAGAAGAGGCCTAGACGGCCTCTACGGGGCGCAGCTCTACTTGGGCTGAGAGGGTCTATGTCCCCCGGGGTACTGCCGGAACGTACCCTAGGTAACGGTCGGTATACCGGAACGTACCCTGGTACTATCTAATATGCCGGACCGTACCTCGCCTACTTCACTAACGAGTCTAGGGACTCGCCTATGCCTACTCCCTAACCCTAACCCCAACCCTAACCCTAATCTTAACCCTAACCATATCAAATAGTGACCAGGGTATGTTCCGGTATACCGGACCGTACCCAGGGTACGTTCCGGCAGTACCCTGGGGGACATAGACCCTATGAGCTCTACTTGGAGTGCCAAGGTATATGTAGTTGATTTAGCCGTGGTATTTAAAAAAAAAAAAAGCTGATGTGTTAGAGGACGAGTTGAAATAGTGTGATACACGCATGTGGTAGATTGCCCCGATGTGTTGGCAAGATAAGAGGCTCTTGCACTGTTATGACTTTCTACGTTTTTAATTATGGCTGGTCTTGAGACCAATATGGAATGTCTGTATGCTGCTCATAACAGTTATTTTCTTTCACCTAGTAATCTTAAATATACATTGATGCTTGCTCAAAGGAAGGTAATCGACCTTACAATTGCATAGTTTAGTATCTCATAGCATACATGTATAGTATACTCAGTATCTCTAATTACTACAGGCTCTATATTTTTACTTCTCTACTCTTATTTGGCATAAGGGCCTAATCATACCTTGTAAGATATTGTGAGCTGATGCCCAGATAGCCCACTCCCAAAGAGGCTGGTGAAGGCAAATTACACTTTGCAGGCAAACCTCTGTCCTTTTCCACCACACAAATGTGCAACTACATTTGCGTGCAAATACCTAACAATTTGTACGCAGAATAAAGAATGGGCTGGCGGCCTGTACTCGTTCAGGGCTCTTCTGGGGAAGCTTACAGGAGCTTCTCTCATCCATGTAGCTATTGACATGGTGGATTCCCTTTTACATGTGTCTGCACATTTTGGGGGCACGTATTTGCACGTTTCTTGATCTGCCCCTGTAACACCTACCAGGTGATGAAAATAACTGTAAACGAATATTCACACCGTCAGTCTGGGTTAAAGTAAGACTACCAGCATTTCCTCTTTTATGCATGCGTTTTATGATTGAGATTGGAAAGCAGGAAGTAGTGTGAGAAAGGTCAGCCTAATAGTCACTGTGATGCAGAATATGGGTAAACTAGTCTTTGTGGCAGAAAAATTTGATAGTCTAAGATGTGGATGAATGTAAGAGGTGAGTCTGCACTACAGCATAACATGTTTGTTATATCACTTAATTCTCAGGGAGTTCTTCGACAGCATTTGCTCTGCATTAGGAGGTCAGTGGCAACCTAGTATAGCCTGAACATAGACGACAGTGAACGAGGCATAAAGGTATAATATACCTGTCTTAGTATAAAGATTCGTGGTGACCTTATTATGCCAGTAAAAGCTAGGTAATGTTATGGATGTATGCATTGCTATGTGTGCTTTATCAGGGTTGGTTGTGTCAGCTTGTTTCCATTGTGGTGGATAATTTAGCTGGCTCTGTCAGACGGCCATAGTGTTTGGGGAGTTAGAAAAGCAAACTAATTTGTATTAGTACAAAGCAGTATATTTTGTAATTGTTTTTATAACTACTACACAGTAGATCATGAATACAAATTAAGAATATAACGAAATGTATAGCATACCTGTTGTGGTTATTGTTGCTGGTGTATAAATATAATGCCTGGTAGTTTGTTTAAATTTTCAGAAATAATGCATTCTGGACATTAATTAACTCAGCAATGGCATAGACTGAATGTGATATGCACTAATGAACATAAAGTTTAGCATATAACAACCTACTATGTAATAAATAATAGGCCTACGCTTAAATTTCCTGCAAACATTTATTGAGCTTTCAAAAATGTAACAGCTGCAACATATATACATGTAAAGTTAAATCGTGTACAATGTAAGTGGCCATCTAACCTGATGCTATCACCACTAGCAGAAACTGCTAGCAGACATTTACCAACATTATGATCGAGTTGTCAGGAATATAGTGACGATTCTAGCGCATCACGAACAAGCATTCGGGGCACCGATTCAACAAACTACTGCAGTTAAATTTTCTAAAGACCACACATATGTGGTCTTTACGTGAACACTTTCCCTACTGGTGGTAAAATAGGTTAAAACTCACATAACTAAACATACGATGGAGACGTTTGCACTTGTGACTGGCCAGCTCGCTACCGGAGCTGGCCGAAAAATACACGAGAGTACCTCGCTCAGAGACTAGACGCGGCGTACCATAGCTACCTAGGAGGGTGAAACGACAGGGACTGCACAAACACCAAGACTTCGAACTACGGCGTTCTTCCAGATCATGCCTGTCACTGATACTTAGCACTACGTGGTTAGTGCGATTCACGACTTAGCTCTGTAGCTAGGTAGACCCTTGGTGAAAATCGCTGGAAACCACTGCCAGCATTTGCAGTCAAGGTGGCCGACCGAATGGGGGGAGGGGTAATGGAGACTAGTACACCCTCGCATCAGGCAAGCGGTCAACAAGCGCAGTCAGTACACAAATATCTCCGAAAGAAGACTAGCGCAAGAACGATCTGGACGGTTCGTCTGTACTAGATTTTAACAAATAACGACAGGCAGCACAATGAGCGCTATACACGGGATATGGAATCTGATCAACGTTTTGACAGTTGCCACAGACACCGACGCACAGTGCATCGGCTATTAGAGTTCTCTACATATCAGCAACCGTATTGAAAAAAAATATGCGCAAAGTATTTGCGAAGCACACACGTCCCTTTACTTGAATAGCTCTTTCTTTGGAATAACTCTAGACTGGATATCTATTACTATTCACATAGGCAGTAATTATCAAGTTAATTTACTAAAAGTAACATATTGTTTAAGAAGAGTATAGAACCATGGTTCGAGGACAATAAAATATAGCACTCATTGCAGCGCAATCAACATTTCTAGATTATATCAGAAATGGACGGAACGGATTTCCACAAATACACAATTAATGCATGTCGTACAAACAGTAACTATACACAACTGCTACAGAGAAAACGGATGCGAACGAACGTGTCTAGTTATTGTGGCATGTATAGGCCTAATCTAGACACTATTTAGTATCTAGTAATATCTGAATAGGCAAACCCCGAAGCCAACTCGTTTTTCGTTTACTCAAAATATAACTTACTATTACGAAAGTCGCCGCGCAAGTTCAATAGCCTGAAAGTTTCAATAATATCTGACCACGAATATGTGGTAAACCTGAACAAGAACAATAGTGGACGGTTTTCATTACACTGACATAAATCACCTTTCCATCGCTAAAACCTGAACAGAATGGACGGCAAATAGATTTGACAAGTTTTGATCATATTATATAGCTTTTCATGACCCAACATATCCACAGCATATCAACATATCAACATATTCCACGCGAAGATGGGAGAAACAACTAATATCTGGAATCTGAACACGCGCTGCCGAGTTAATCACAATCCAACCCATCGACTTCGCTATGACATTACTAAGAGAGCAAACCTTGACGCAGAATAGTCAGTCCTCATTTTACTGACGCCAATACGTCAGGAAACCAACCAGACTAGAAAAATAACATCTCATCTAAGACGGGTGACGAACGGTGACAGCGAGAGTCGTGCCTCGTTCTTTTATACACTCGACACCACAGGTTCTATATACTCACATGTGCCTTCCCTACACGGCCATCCAGACAACTGGATTGGTCATTCATTTTTAGTGCGCTTGTAATCTTACAAGTCCGTCAATGCCACTACGAACATACGTGAATGTTCATCAAACTAAGATAACACGCCTCTGTAACGTGTTGTTGGCTCGGAAAATGACTCTATACATTATACACGCTACTCAACACTCGTAAATAGCTGATACACCACTGCTCTTCCACAAGCTAATGCCAGCAATTCGATAGGCGGCGAAGAATGTACGAACAAAATCTTCGTCAGCTATGCAGTGCCTATAACAGCCATGTGATAGATGATCACGCGTGAGGAAAGCACAAGCAACGTTTACTACATCGAATAGGCTGAAGGCCTCTTCAAAAAACAGACTAGTTCATCGTTTAGACTTCGATAATTCCTATCATGCATTCACCAGGGACAAGTGAACATAGTAGCAACACGACATGGCCTGCACTTGCATGCACTAACACCATGAACCTATGTATATACATATACAGGTTCATGCTAAGACTAGTCCTTCACAAAAAAATGAGAAGCATTTTCTTTCTTAAAAACTTATAACATCGTGATTGTAACACATAACTAAAATTGTGGAGAACAAGATGGTAAACCGTTTCAAATTCTATTTAGTTGCTATATATATTGCACAAGAAATGTAGAGCATTTTTACAGTTGACAAATTGCTGAAAAAATTCAGAGGGTTTATATCTTTTATAGTTGCCATACAAAATTGCAACAAAACCGGCAGAGCTGAGCAAATTCATCGGATATCAATGAGATAACACAGTAAAAGCACAACTTCTCTGCAGTGACTAGCAGTAATGAAAACGTCTTACGCTACAGCAAGATAATGGGCCAGTAGGCCTATAGACCTCAGCACTACACAACTGCTGTAACAATACAATCGAAAGAACGTTAGGTAAAATTACTAGAATAAGCCACGTTTACAGGCAACTAGTAGTTTAATTCATAACTCGTATATACCATGGACGGCGGGTTATATTGTATTGCACACGTATACACATTGGACGTATTGCACACTTATATATATATATATATATATTTATAAATAGGCTAATAATTATGATAATAAAATATATTTTGTGTGCACATTAGCAACGTGTGCTATATTGAAGCAAGCTGTTATTACATCAGAAATTGCTTCACACTCTGTTAGCCTGAGTGTTAATAAATTGCTGAGCATAATGCTATACAACATGTACAAGTCACGCACACTCGCACGTACACGCACGCACGCGCGCACACACACACCAAACACTCATCTGTACGTGCAGTCTATTGTCACAATGACAGCATTCCTGGTCCTTCTCAATTTCTTCTTCCATCGTTGAGCCACCTTTGACTTAACACGCATTAGCAGTATGGGAACAGCCACTATTCTTCACTACATGCTCCTGTGTTTGCGTCAGAATCAGAAGCTCCCAACAAGTCCTCGTTCATATTCAGCACTCGTACAGAAAGCTGCAATTCAGTCCTCCGTATCGCAAAAACAACACATTAAATCAGGGCGCATCTACTTCTGCATTCTTGTCGGAATCGTGAATGCTTCGTCGGACTCACTCACGCTCGTGTTCACTGCAGGAACCTGGCCGCCACAACAACAACTTCAACACTCTCGCCCGGGGAGAGTAGCGAACATTGGAACTTCTTATGTTTCAACTTCATGCAGCAAACGTTGGCCACCTACGTTGGCAAGCTCTTGTGTTTAATGTCAGCCTGCTTGGCTCCGGGGAGAGTAGCGTACGTTGTTAGCCACCTACCGGAGCATTTTCATGAGCAAGCTCTTGTGTTTAATGTCTGCCTGCTCGACCAGCGGCTGCCCCATCACGGAGTACATCTGCACGGCCAGCTCCTGCGCCGCGGAACGTAGCTCCGCGTTGCCGCTAACGCTGGCTTCTTCGAGAAGTGACCAGAGCACGGGCAGCGTGTGTCGCACCACCTGACTCTGCTTGTGTGGCCACAGTTCCACAGACACGACTGCAAGAGAGTGTGGGGTTAGTGACCCAGTGCTGGTGTTTAAGATGGGTTAAGCTGGGCATAAGTGGGGTTAGTGACCCAGTGATTCTTAAGCTGGTGAATCGTTCACACGAGGGTGAATGAAATTATTTAGGGGTGAAGAAAAATGGGTGAAAAACATAAGGGAAATTTAATCACGGGTGAATGAAGTTTTGTGATAAAGACTTGAGGGTGAATGACACTGAAATAGTTTAAGGAACTGGCATTAGTCCATGGCTGGTGTTTAAAGCCTATGCAAACCCCCAAAAAATACGTATGTTAAACCTAGTAATGTGTAGCTATGTTATTTCTCAACTATGTGCATTGGTAAAAAAAAATTCTTAAATACTCTATTTTAACGTATTTTAACGTATTTTTAACGCGATTTTGTAAATGAACAATGTGAGAAACATAGTTTCTAGTGTGACGTAGTTTCGGGAAATCATTTCTCGAAACACGAGTCAGCTCATTGGGTTCGCATAGGGTTTAACGGCTTCACAACAGATGGCATAACGGCTGGATGCAACTGAAGGAACTCTATGTCTATTCGAATATCCATGGGAAATTCACGTATGACATGACAGGACATCGGAATTAGACGTAACATGTATATGTACAGTCACTGATTACTCCCTACCCCTCCCTACCCATAGATTGTAGATAAAAGCCGATAAGCCGATAAATGTGAATTTACACCATATATTAATATTATTATATGATATATGTATACATATATATTATGTATATATATATATGATACATGTATCATATATATTATATCATGATATTATTACCCATCGATTATGCACTCTAATGAAAAATTTATAATAGCATTATAAATACATTTGCACAGTGTAAGGACTAAGTGATACATACCAGATAGTCGCCTCACAATATCAGGCTTGCCCTTCATATTTCCAAACTGAGCTTGATTGGCAAACTGAGGCAGCAGTACTGCATAATCTATAAAATTACAAACAGAAAAGAGAGAATAAGTATGATCGTAAATATACACACAGAGCAACTAGTGCTGCTCATATTTTACAATGGTATTCTTAGTAAAAAACTTCAGGAAATGTAAATTATGACAAAAATAGACCGCATTGTTGCATTCTAAATTGAATTCGAAATGTCAAGCTCTTATATACAAGTATATGTATTTATTATTATTATTATTATTAATACTACTACTACTACTACTACTACCAATTTAGTACACGCACTTTAACCCTAGCATTTGCTCAGGCAGAGCTCAGTTTAACCTACACGGCATGACACGCTATCAGCCGAATTCGTCTGCATCGGAAAACGCAAAACTCCGAGTGACGGACAATGTCGGAAAGGAATACTCACCGCACAAGGATAGTTTGGTACCCCCAGCAAACGTGTTTTCGCACACACGCTAAACTAATCCCCCGGGGGTGGTTAAACTTGGCTTGTGCTAACGCTGATAGGGTCTATGTCTCCCTGGGTACTGCCGGAATGTACCCTGAAAACGGTCCGGTATACCGGAACGTACCCTGGTAACTATCTGATATGGTTAGGGTTAGGGTTAGGGTTAGGGTTAGGGTTAGGGTTAGGTTAGGGTTAGGGTTAGGGTTAGGGAGTAGGCGTATGGCAACTCCCTAGACTCGTTAGTGGAGTAGGCGAGGTACGGTCGGCATATTAGATAGTACCAGGGTACGTTCCGGTATATCGAACCGTACCAGGGGTACCCTCGATAGTACCTGGGGACATAGACCCTCTCAGCTAAACTAATCGCCCCGGGGGTGGCTAGGCTAAACTAGGCTTGTGCTAACAACTCAGCGCGAGGTAGCTCATCATGAGATCGAGAACCTCTACGGACGTGCTCACGATCTCCTTGTTCTTCGACGCCATGCTGCTGGTGAGCGCGGCATGCATGACGCGACCACGGGATCGAGCGCCTTGCGATGATCGCACCATGTCGCGCATCGTCCTGCAGGGCGAGCAGGTTCACCTTGCTGTTCGTGTCCGTCAGCCGCAGGACCAACCTTGCGAATATCTGCCGGAGAGGAACGCGTCGATATATGCGTCAGATGTGAAGTTTACGCGCGAAGTGGCGATTGCGTTACCGTATGCGACGACATCCGTTATTGCGTGTGCGTGACATCGTTATCCAGTGGCTAACTGAATGTGATTTCTTCGGGGCAGGAGGGCGTTTCTGAGCTTCTTGTAGCCTTGTCGTTACTCGACAGTGTTCCCTATACAGTGGGGAGATTATAATGCAGGCAGTCGTTTCTAAGAATGGACATCCAGGAGGTGTACAAATGCTTGGTAAACACATTCTGAACGTCGACACAATATAACCCAGCCCATAACGTAGTCCATGAAAAAACATAATAAATGGAAGCATAAGATAAGAAAAAACTACACTCATTGTCAGAAACATGCAGAGAATCGTAAATGAAGATCGCATGTCTAGGATGTCATAACTTTTGACACACCGTTGTCGTTGATCCCTGGACAACAGGCCAGTATTTTAACCGAGCCGCACGCATTACTGCTACGTGGTCGGCCAGGGGCAGACGTTGAGAAACTATACTCATTGTCAGAAACACGCTCAAAGTTACGACATCGCACGTCTAGGATATCATGACTTTGACGCCTAAAGCATTATGATCTCTGACCAGTATGGCCGGAGTCATCACAGGCCCCTGTATTTACACGCAGCCACTCGCGCATGTGTCAACCAGCGACAGACATCGCCGCGAACGCTGTCATATCTTGTCACATCTCTGGCTCACCTGCATGAGGTCACCCGCTCACCTGAGCGACGTCACCGCTCACCTGCGCGACGTCACCGTTCACCTGCCATGACGTCACGCCTCACCCGCGCGACGTCACCGGTCACCTGCACGATGTCACGTTCACCTGCGCGCGTCACTCTTCAGCGGCGCGAACGTCACCGCCTCACTCTGCCGCGACGGTCACCGCTCACCTGCGCGGACGTCACGGTCACCTGCGCGACGTCACGGTCACACTGCACGATGTCACCGTTCACCTGCACCATGTCACCGTTCACCTGCGCGACGTCACCGTTCAACTGCCATGACGTCACCGCTCACGCTGCTCGACGTCACCGGCACCTGCACGATGTCACCGTTCACCTGCGCGACGTCACCGTTCACAGTGCGCGACGTCCACGCTCACCTGCGCGACGTCACCGGTCACCTGCGGCGACGTCACCTTCACCTGCACACGTCACCGCACACCTGCATGATGTCACCCGTTCACCTGCGCGACGTCACCGTTCACGTGCGCGACGTCACCGCTCACCTGCGCGACGTCAACCGGTCACCTGCGCGGACGTCACGCTCACCTGCGCGACGTCACCTTCACCGACACGACGTCACCGCCTCACCTGCATGATGTCCCCGCTCACCTGCATGATGTCACCGTTCACCTGCGCGTCACCACCGCTCACCTGCATGATGTCACCGATCACCTGCATGACGTCACCGTTCACCTGCGCGTCACCACCGCTCACCTGCATGATGTCACCGATCACGCCGCCCGAGTTCATCGCTGTCATCTCCTGCAGCTTCTCGAGCGCCTCGTATCGCTGCTTCCAGTCGCTCGCCCCCAGCAGCTGCTCAGCTCTGCCGTCACGTTGGCGCTCTGAGGCTTCCCTTGCCTGGCCTATTCTTCAGGCTTCCCGTGAGCGCACGCTGCTGTTGGTGCCCCGCGCTAACGTGCCCCTGAGAGAACGATCGAAACACGTCAGATTGAGTGTGGCACGATAGATGTTCGTGTGAAAGCGATCTGAGGGTGAAAGCATGTAGCAAAGTATGTAGAGGCGCACTATGCTATAGCTAGATCTGTGAACACGCTCAACTGGCAAAAATATATTCATGTTGTCTTGATTGATGTGTATCTTGAACTATATGTGTTTACCACATTCAGTAATTACAATTCATGCTCGACATATGAATGCCTGAAACAATTTTGAGCAGAGACAAACATATCGCGATGTATCAACAAATGAATGCAGTAATTTCTACGAAATCTCATCACAAGATTCTGCTTAAACTACTGCAACGCGAATTTAGTCTCATCTAAGGAAAAGGTTTACTGGCTTACTTTCCGCTAGGGTGGTTGTCTCGGCCGGACGATGCGCTCGAACTTCCTATAGAGGAGGATCCATGGCTTTCTAGCTATAACCCTGCAAATGAGCATACAGCACATCATATATTAGCATTGAAATCAGCGTATAAATCAATATAACTGTGTGGATATACTTTCTCAATGTGACAGCTTTATAATAGAAGCTAATATAAGTGCATGGACCATTAATATAATTAAAAGATAAGTTGGAACACGACAAAGGATTAAAATACTGAGAAAATGCAGGGTGGTCCAACATCCCGATTTCGTTGGGATTATCCCGAGTTTGCTCGAAATTCCTTCGTCGGATAAGGAAAATCCTGATTTTCGATATTTTGCACGCACTATCTCGTGAAAAAAAGTCAAGAAATATTTTCCACTTAATTTCTCACGATTGTTAGCAATAAAATCGATTCTGAACGCTCCGTTGCCTTCCCTGCATGCATTTCGAGCCTGAGCAAACTTTACATACTAACTTATAACTAATACAAACCAATTCAAACATTAGTTGCTGTCATATCAACGATGGTGTTGTGAAATAAATGTCGTTTGATTTCTAGTAAGTATTGACGTTTATTTTATACAAACACAAAACGATTACGTTCCCAGATCCTAATTAAAAATTCGGGAGGGGACATGCCCCAGACACCCCTCCCCCTAATGAAAATCCTAATTTCTTAAGTCTACAGGTTGGACACTCTGAAAATGTCGTATCTTGTGTAAACACTACTTCACTAGCATACCTTAAGCTTGATGCGATCCAGTGCAGGCGAATATTACTTAATTGCGATGGGGTCAGGTATTTAGTGAGACACTTCTCAAAATCTGGATGTCCATCAAAAGGGAGAAAATCTTTTTCCCGTAAACTCTGCAAGACAACACACAAACAATCATGCACACCCGATACTTATGTTCATAACATTACTACGAAGATTGCAGTGTTTCAATCTTTGTGATATCACACTTTTCCTGTAGATTGGCAAACAGATAGAAAATCAGCGCAGGTACATATGCGTATATAAAAAAAATCAAATATACGCTTAGGGAAATGAACTTGGCACCCACCTAGGTTCCTGCGAGTCCATCGGCAACAATCTTGCGCAGCAATGAGCATCTTGTCAGTGACACTCTTCTGTCCATTCAGCACTTTAGCACAAGCACCCATCGTCTCGGTCAATTGTCCCAAGAACTGTGCTGTACTGCTCGAATGGCCGGGTTCCTATGCCTACATAAACATCATCCAGTCATCACAGTTCAGTCATCACTGTGTTAGACTTACTAGTATTGACCAGTAAATTCTTTTAAAATCTTTGAAATGCAAACATGTAACGTTAGTTTGTTTCAGCAGAACAGGATATGTATGTATATGAATTGACTTTTAAACTACTCTATTATCAATTCTTAACTATGTGCTAATGTGACTTATAGTGTACATTTTTTTAAACGGCTCTATTTTCAATTCTTAACTATGCTATTTATTATGGTATTGTGATTCATTTCGTGAAACCAAACCCTTAGAAAAAGATAGCGAAATGCGCTTGCCATGTACAGTTAAACCTCGATTATCCGAACGAGACGGGCGGGGAGTATTGTGTTCGGATAACTGATTGTTCAGATAACTGATCTGATCGTATTACCGTTAAATATTCACAGCCCGGACCTTGAGAATCTTGTTCGGATATCCGAGAATCGAATAAATGTGATGTTCGCATAAAAACCGGGTTAACCGTTAATGCTCTTGACGATTCAACAGCGTGACTTACGTTTGACCAGCGAGCACGAGTGCTAGCAGTGCCTTCTGATGAGTGACGTTCTCCACCATGGCAGAGAGGGCTCTCTCTGCTGCCTCCCTGATAAACGTGTTACTCTCACCAGTCTTGTGCAGCAGAATCTTCGTGATTACTTCCACATCCTACAGACAAGAAACCCCACATGTAATCAGTTAACCCCCTGAAACAGTGAAAACTGAAATGTGATACAGCGAGTCGCAAGAATAGAAATAGCGGTTGTAAAGCTACTGCACATCCACCGCCGAGCACACCAGAGCCAATTACTCGCAGTGATTTAGTTATGCTTAGACACTGATGTAGACTAGAGTGATTGTTTTTGTTAAACAAGTATGTATGCATGAGTATTAGTATGCATAGTAGGCACATGGAAGGCATCACACTACTAAGTCTATGCATTCGTAAGCATTATTTGGCAGTAGTCAAAATGCACGTTTTGAATAATCTTGCTTAAACAGTACGTTTCATTTTTGCATTCGGCAAACCTTATTTCTTATGGTATGGCAAATTCACTTTTCATTTGCAACACCTACATTAAATGAAAGTGTCAATGACACTGTAGCTCACCTTGGGTGTCATAGAAGATGGAGGAGGGATATATAAAGCAAGAGTATATATGAGAGAACTCCCATTATATAGCATATCTCCCATTATATACTCTTGATAATGATATATGCATAAGTTTTGATGCAAAAATAAATGTTTCAGATCTGAAAGTCGGAAATCTTGACGAGAAATGGCACTACGCCTAAATGATCGCCATTTTGGTTTTCGAATATCGCTCAAATAAAAACAATAAAATATTCCAGTCAAATTACTGTAATGAAGAATCTAAAACACAATATTACACGTATATAGGTATGATTGTAGATTTGTTGACCAGTTAGACGAAATAAACGTAATAGGACGTTGTCAACGACTCAACAACTGTTTTGCCTTACACATTCACATACCAAAATTTAACAAAATCAAATGAATTTAGATGGCCATTTTCATTTTTGCCAAAAAATGGGCGTGGCTCGAAAGTAGGTCGACTGGCGTGCTCCAAAATAGGAAGTTCAAATCTCTCCCATAGGAGTAACGACTATATGTAATTTGAAACATGTGGGTCAAACGGTTCTTGAGTTATCGTTGACCGTAGCCAAATGTTGACGGACGGACGGACGGACGGACGGACGTACGACGGACGACACCGCATGGCAATAGCTCATCTTGACGATGTCAAGGCGAGCTACAAAATGGCCACCACAGAGCCGAACGCTCTTCACATGATTTAAAGGATCCTTTCCACCTTGATCCACCATCAGATCACCGATAGTAAGCACACGATCAAGACAGACAGGTGAAACCAGGTAAACAGTGCATCTTGATCGCAACCATACACTGCAGATGCCATCTACTATGCTCTACTGCACTCACACGAAACTTGGTTACACTGACTACTGTACTAGATTCGTGTCTAGTGCACTCACACGGGTTTGCGATATTACCTACCCTACTAGTCTCACTGCCTCATGTCTACTGCCATCACGTGGGTTTGCGATATTACCTACCATACTAGTCTCAGGTCTACTGGCCTCACGTGGGTTTGCGATATTTGCTGCTGTACTAGTCTCAGGTCTACTGCCATCACGTGGGTTTGCGATGTTTCCTGCTGTACTAGTCTCAGGTCTACTGCCACCACGTGGGTTTGCGATATTACCTACCCTACTAGTCTCACTGTCTCAGGTCTACTGCCATCACGTGGGTTTGCGATATTACCTATCATACTAGTCTCAGGTCTACTGCCATCACGTGGGTTTGCGATATTACCTGCTGTACTAGTCTCAGGTCTACTGCCATCACGTGGGTTTGCGATATTTCCTGCTGTACTAGTCTCAGGTCTACTGCCATCACGTGGGTTTGCGATATTACCTACCATACTAGTCTCAGGTCTACTGCCATCACGCTGGGGTCTTGACCCTGTCTACTGTGACTGTGATACTCTCGAATCTACTGTCTTCACACTGGCTTGCTATAGTACTTACCGTACTAGTCTCATATCTACTACAATGACATGGGCCTTAGAATGCTGGCTACCTTGCCACTCGTGTCTACTACACTCGTACAGATGCTGGCTGCCTTGCGACTCATGTCTGCAGGCCGGCCTGCGTCTGTAGGCAGCAGCAGCGACGACGTACCGTGTCCATGTTCTTTTGCAGGTGTATGAACATGTGTCTCATGCAGACCATGGCAGCGGTGGACACCTGCGAGCGTAGGTTCTTGATCTCGGCCATCATGGCGACGTTGACGGCGTGTAGCTGATGCAGCACGGTGTCGGTGTGATGCGCGACGAGCCGGCGCAAGTAGCTGATGCCGTCCCTCTTCTGCTCCCTGCACACATGTATAGACGTACAACGTGAATAATATGAATCCATGTACATATGCCTAGGCTAGATCTACTCCCATCCCGCTTCTGTTCCCTGCACACACACACATCCCTACAACATGAACACGAATACATCCATGTACAGATACCCAGGCTAGATCCAAGCGCTTCTGCTCCCAGCACACACACACAGACACAACTTGAACATGAATCCATTCACATACAATCATGCACACATGCACACGCACGCAAACACGCACGTATGCACACATACGCATGCACAGTCGCACATGCATGCACACATACGCATGCACAGTCGCACATGCATGCACACACCTGCATGTACATGTGCATATAAATACACACACGCACGCACATACAATCATGCAAGCACGCACACACCTGCATGCACACGTGCATACAAATATATACACACATGCACATACAATCATGCACACATGCACACAGGCACACGAATGCAAACACACACGCACGTACACATGCACGCACGCACATCACCTGCGCGTCACCACCGCTCACCTGCATGATGTCACCGATCACCGCGCCCGAGTTCATCGCTGTCATCTCCTGCAGCTTCTCGAGCCCCTCGTATCGCTGCTTCCAGTCGCTCGCCCCCAACAGCTGCTTCAGCTCTGCCGTCACGTTGGCGCTCTGAGGCTTCCCCTTGCCTGGCCTCTTCTTCAGGCTTCCCGTGGGCCGCACGCTGCTGTTGGTGCCCCGCGCTAACGTGCCCCTGAGAGAACGATCGAAACACGTCAGATTGAGTGTGGCCACGATAGATGTTCGTGTGAAAGCGATCTGAGGGTGAAAGCATGTAGCAAGTACGTAGAGGCGCACTATGCTAAGCTAGATCTGTGAACACGCTCAACTGGCAAAAAATATTCATGTTGTCTTGATTGATGTGTATCTTGAACTATATGTGTTTACCACATTCAGTAATTACAATTCATGCTCGACATATGAATGCCTGAAACAATTTTGAGCAGAGACAACATATCGCGATGTATCAACAAATGAATGCAGTAATTTCTACGAAATCTCATCACAAGATTCTGCATAAACTACTGCAACGCGAATTTAGTCTCATCTAGGGAAAAGGTTTACTGGCTTACTTTCCGCTAGGGTGGCTGTCTCGGCCGGACGATGCCCTCGAACTTGCTATAGAGGAGGATCCATGGCTTTCTAGGCTATAACCCTGCAAATGAGCATACAGCACATCATATATTAGCATTGAAATCAGCGTATAAATCAATATAACAGTTGTGATATACTTTCTCAATGTGACAGCTTAATAATAGAAGCTAATATAAGTGCATGGACCATTAATATAATTAAAAGATAAGTTGGAACACGACAAAGGATTAAAATACTGAGAAAATGCAGGGTGTCCAACCATCCCCGATTTCGTTGGGATTATCCCGAGTTTGCTCGAAATTCCTCCGTCGGGATAAGGAAAATCCTGATTTTCGATATTTTGCACGCACTATCTCGGGAAAAAAAGTCAAGAAATATTTTCCACTTAATTTCTCACGATTGTTAGCAATAAAATCGATTCTGAACGCTCCGTTGCCTTCCCTGCATGCATTTCGAGCCTGAGCGAACTTTACATACTAACTTATAACTAATACAAACCAATTCAAACATTAGTTGCTGTCATATCAACGATGGTGTTGTGAAATAAATGTCGTTTGATTTCTAGTAAAGTATTGACGTTTATTTTATACAAACACAAAAACGATTACGTTCCCGGATCCTAATTTAAAAATTCCGGGGAGGGGGACATGCCCCAGACACCCCCTCCCCCTAATGAAAATCCTAATTTCTTAAGTCTACAGGTTGGACACTCTGAAAATGTCGTATCTTGTGTAAACACTACTTCACTAGCATACCTTAAGCTTGATGCGATCCAGTGCAGGCTGAATATTACTTAATTGCGATGGGGTCAGGTATTTAGTGAGACACTTCTCAAAATCTGGATGGTCCATCAAAAGGGAGAAAATCTTTTTCCCGTAAACTCTGCAAGACAACACACAAACAATCATGCACCACCCGATACTTATGTTCATAACATTACTACGAAGATTGCAGTGTTTCAATCTTTGTGATATCACACTTTTCCTGTAGATTGGCAAACAGATAGAAAATCAGCGCAGGTACATATGCGTATAATAAAAAAAATCAAATATACGCTTAGGGAAATGAACTTGGCACCCACCTAGGTTCCTGCGATCCATCAGCAACAAATGCTTGCGCAGCAATGAGCATCTTGTCAGTGACATCTTTCTGTCCATTCAGCACTTTAGCAGCACCCATCGTCTCGGTCAATTGTCCCAAGAACTGTGCTGTCATGCCTCGAATGGCCGGGTTCCTATGCCTACATAAACATCATCCAGTCATCACAGTTCAGTCATCACTGTGTTAGACTTACTAGTATTGACCAGGTAAATTCTTTTAAAATCTTTGAAATGCAAACATGTAACGTTAGTTGTTTCAGCAGAACAGGATATGTATGTATATGAATTGACTTTTAAACTACTCTATTATCAATTCTTAACTATGTGCTATTGTGACTTATAGTGTATTTTTTTAAACGGCTCTATTTTCAATTCTTAACTATATGCTAACGTGACTTATAGTCTACCCTTTGTAAAACGGCTCCATTTTCAATTCTTAACTACGCCTATTTAT